>NC_044196.1:11786165-11834126 GCF_900880675.1 Sparus aurata | reverse complement strand
AGAGTGAAAGCGACATGGGTGGAGGTGTTGACTGGGCCATGACTGGGTTAGTTGCACATGCACGGGCCTGTAGAGGCTGTGACCGGGCCATCACGGCCAGAGGGTTGTGTGTGTGTGTGTTGGTGTGTGTGTGTGTGTGTGTGTGTCTGGGGGGGCTCTCTGGCAGGGGACAGGAAGTGCATGAACTTTGACAGGAAGGAAAAAATGAACAGGCGAGAAGAGGGATGGAGGGAGGGAGCAGAAAAGGAGAGCGAGGTTAGAGAGAGGCTAAAGGAGGCGAGATGATGGAGGGAGAGAGGGAGCGTAAGAATAGAGGAGACTGGGAGGGAGGGTGGAGGTGAGGGAGAGCTAATGATGGAGGAGGAAGAGAAGAGAGGTCGGTAAAGTTTCAAGGGGAGAGAACAGGGAACATTTGATGATCTTCTTACTCTTCTTCATGGTCTTCCTCTTTGTCTTTGTCTTGTTCTTCGACTTCCTATTTGTCTTCTGGTTCTTTTTGTGTTTGTCTTCTTCCTCACGGTCTTCTTCTTCACGGTCGTCATCTTTTTCTTCATGGGTGTCTTGATCTTCTTCCTCACGGTCTTCTTGATCTTCTTCATGGTCTTCTTCTTGGTCGTCTTCTGCTTCTTCTTCTTCACGGTCTTCTACATCTTCTTCTTTACGGCCTTCTTCATCTTCTTCTTCGCGGTCTTTTTCATCTTCTTCTTCACGGTCTTCTTCTTCTTCATCTTCTTCGTCTTGGTCTTCTTCACAGTCTTCTTCTTCTTCTCTGTAGCGGTGGCTGGATAAAGTTTTAGGTACATTACCGTGACTCACTGGATTGGATTGTGGATGACAGCAGATAGAATTGTATCATGCTCTCTTTACAGTGTGACGTCTGCACCTGGACACTTCTGGATGGATGCATGATCCGTCACACACCTTGTACGCAGATAAACCAGCTGCTCCTCTTAAGGGGGTTAAAAACAGTCATAAGACAAGAGATAAAACTATGAACAAGTGGTATTGATAAGTAGAGAGGAGTTGGGAGGGTGAAGGTCAGCGGAGGTGCAGCAGCGACGTTTACAGGAAGGAGTGAGGAGAGAGTGAATTGGAGGCTAAGCGATAAGGAGTGAAGAGGACGGGGGGAGGCAAAAGGACGGAGGTCAGGGGGAGGTTAAGGGGGCAAAAACAGGAAGACGAGGGTGAAAACACAACACAGAGGGGAGAGAGATTAGAGAGAGGGGTGAGTACAGGGGAGAGGAGAGGAGAGGAGGGAGAAAGTGTAAGAGGAGACGGGTCGATGGGAGCGAGGGAGAATGAAGGATGGGAGACGGAGGAGGAGGGAGAGGGAGTGTGTTCTGTCTTGGGGAGGTGTTGAAAGGTCCGACCTGTTCACCTCTGAGGTCACAAACACACACACACACACACACACACACTTTATTTTTCATTTTGTACTCTTCTTTTGTTATTTGCTGCTAAATTTTAAGCATTGTTCTTGTTGGATTAATGCGAGGCAACGGTAAAATACATGTGTGCGAACACACACGCACACGCACACACACACACACACACACACACACACACAGTCGTCTGAAACTGTTTTCTCCATTAACGTGGTGTCGCTGCACGTTGAATGACAGGCCATTGGGCAGAGACGTGGATTTACCATTAGAAAAGAAAACCAGAATGTCCAGCGCAGTTTGCTGTACTGGGCAGTGGGATCGACTGGAAAATCATGAACACACACACACACACACACACACACACACACACACGGTTTGATAGTTAACGAGAAAGACCTGCACTCACACAGACACGCGCATGTACCAGCTTCATTTATTTTTCTAGTAAACCTGGACGTGGAATCCCATTTGCAATCAAGACCACCTACCCTCCTCCTCCTCCTCCGTCCATTCTCTCTCCCCTCTCTTTCCTTTTCCATGTTTAAAGTCCACGATTTTTCCAGTCCAGCGCTGTCAGACCCCAACAATACCCCCCTTTGTTACACATGAACACGTAGCACAGGTTTTGGAGATGTGGACACGGTTGGGATCACAGTAAACACAAACCTGGAGTCCAGTAGACGATGAGGCAACCGGTCCGACTCACAGGACTGCTCCGACACTCCGGATACTCTCAAGCATTTAATCAACATTTAAATCATTTAAGTCCAGTCACATTGCCTCATTCTTTCTTTGTTTGTTCCGTTGTTTATGTGTGTTATTTGTTACATTCGTTGTGTGTTTATTTTATTGTTCGTTTCTTCTTTTCTATGTTTTATTTTATGTCTTTCGTTTCCTCCTTTGAATCTTTTGTTTCATTTTTTCTCTTTTCCTGTTTTTCCCCTCTTATAACCTCGTTAATTTGATTAACATTATATTCCCTGTGTTGTCTCATTATTTCTTCCCTTCCTTCTTTTTTTCCGATTCTTTTCTGGCTTCATGACTTTCTAATCTTTTTCTTTTTTTCACTTTGTTTTCTCGCCTTTTCTCGGTTGGCCTTTGTATATCTGTTTGGCTCCGCTGTTTATGTGGCATTTCGGGGACACACACACACACACGGCCCTCTGTTTCACCTCTGTGCTCTCTCTCGGGGAGAGCGAGCCCTGTATAATGAAAAGTTCACGGCCGTTTGATGGCCGCTGGTTAGTTGTAAACACATTGTTCAGCCGAGGGTCAAACTGGGAATGGAAGTAAAACCGTTCTGTCGCCTCACAAACATCAGACTAATCTCCATATCCACCAGTGAGATTCAGACTTTTACCATCAACTTTATTGTTGTGTGATGTGTTTTCAATGGACATTGTTCGGCTGAGGGTCAGATTAAAGAATTAAGGAACACGTTTCAATAGAAAACCTATTACACTGTATTTGTAGCCTCATAATTTATTTGAATAGACATTGTTTTATTGGTGATACGTGTCGAAAACAGAGGTTGAGACAGAAACAGCTTAAAGATAAAATGTTCTGATAAGCGAGAATCAATATTATATCTATGTGTAACAGCAGAACTGGAAGAAAATAGAGGAAAAGATGACGTCAAAAACTTCTGGATAGATCTGAATTTACATACAGTCAAAGATATAAATAATTTTAAATGTTATTAAAGGGGCTTTCCACAGATTTTACTCATAAAGGTCAGTCTTGTGAAAATAACGTCTTATGACCCAAGAAGGAGCTTCAAATTATTAAGTGTCAAATATTTGCATTAGTGCTCCAAATACTATTTTGACGATAAATCGATTATCAGTCAGTCAAAACGTCATAATGCACAATTTCCCAAATCTGTACCATCTTCAGATTGTTTCTTTGGTCCAACCAGCAGTTGAATAGCAGCAGATCCTCACATTTAAGAAGCTGGAATGAGCAAATGTTTGCTCCAAAAGGGAATCGTTTATTCAAGCAAATCAAGGAAAATAGTTACTAGCTAATGTTCTTTCATTTGATTAAGCGACTGACCACTGCAGCTCTACAACAATCTAAAAAAATCTGAATAATTAAGTCAGATTCTCTTAGTTAACGAGGGTCTCTCGTCCAAAACACTTCGGCTCAATAGATCTAGATGAAGGTGTGTTGTACTTGTCCGGGACAACACAGACCTGTTTGTTAAACCCACAGACTGCCTCTGTTTTTATCCCCATATCTTCCCAGTGATAGCAGGTATTGGTCACCACACATGCACCTATAATGTCACCACCAGAGTCCAGCAGACAGCAGTAAACATGTGTGTCCTGGAGGTGGTCTGCTCCGAAGGTAAAGGGGGCACGTCATGATTATCTGCCCAGTCCTGGACTCTTATCTGTGAGCTCACCATGGACTGCTGGTCCTGGTCTGAGCCCGAGATAGACCTCCAGTTTCTCACACACAGCAGAGAGATAAGAGAGAGAGCTTCTGTGTAATGGAAGGAAAAGATACGAGGCGGTCGAGTTTAGAAAGCTGATTCTGTGCGTTTCTGTTTGTGATGTCTGACCGGTGACGCCAACCCGAACTGAACACAACCAGCGCCAGCCATCAAAGACACGTTCTCTATCTCCCGCCTCGCTCACGGACACACACTCTGTCTCTCACTTGACCTTATCTGAGCTTTTTCCCATCATTCAGTGGTTCTGGGTTTTGGTTTTTATACCTCATTGAATTCATCCTCCCCGTAAAATCAATAACAGCCCCAAACAACCTCGAACATTTGGCCGCGTACCTCGCGGCTGTCAGCGACGAAGAGCAGCTTCACTGTTTCGGACCACATGAGGGTTTCCAGTTTATCTGAGGAGAGCATGAAGTTAGTTATCTGACTGCTGAAGAGGTATTACATGGAAATAAAACTCAACCGCTGCAATATTCTGGCCCAATTTGGCTTCTGCTCATCCTTGTTTTTGGACTCGCTCGAGTTGTCTTTGTTTATCACGTACTGCAGATACACCGTGACCTGGATGACTCCTCACAAACATCTACTGAAGGTTATTAGCTGTTCTGAAAGTATTTAAAAGTCCTACAAGATCGTAAAACGTCTTATTTTGTTATGTGACATCCGATATTTGAAAGATATCTGAGGAGTTTCTTCTGCTACGTTTATCCTTTTAAGTAGTAAAAAGAAGGAAAGGAGGATATAGATAAGATGATTTCAGTATCAGTATCCTGTCATGGTCTCTAAATAAGGATGACCAGGGTTTTCCTCACCATTAGAAAGGTTTCGGTGCAGCACCCAAACCTTTTTGACCCAATCCTGTGCTAGATACTGTTCATGAGGTGAAAACACTACAGACAAATACAGAAGAGTTGTTCAGTCAGATAAAAGGAGGTTTCGCCAGTTTTGTGTCATTAATTAAAGCTGGAATTGGAAGTATAATGTCTTACATTTTCATTTTAAAATGGCTAAAAATCAACTACACATTTGTTGTATAGTTTGTCGAAATGTGTACGTACGTTATCTCAAATGTTTGCAACAATGTTTAAAGCCAGAGAAATCAGAAAAAGGTACTAATGGGTTTGATTTGGTCGCCGGCTTCTTTTATTGGTTCTCTTGTTTGTTTCTTTTGTTGTTGTTTTTTTCTTTCTTTTAAATGTTTCTTTCTTTTTTGTTATGTTCATTGTTTCTTGCTCTTGTTTCTTTCATTGTTTCTTTTTTGGTTGTTTCTTTCTTTTTTGGTTGTTTCTTTCGCCGTTTCTCGTTTCTTTTTCTTTGTTTTCTTTCTTTTTTGTTTTGTTTCTTTCTTTCTTTTATTATTCGTTTCTAGTTTTTTATGTTTTATTTCATGGCTCCTCATTTCCTCATTTGAATCTTTTGTTTTGCTATGACTTCTGGGAGAAACTTGGAGTGTAGGAAGGAATGAACCAAACTTTGAAACATCACCTCGTTTTGTACACGTTTCAACTGAAGTCCATCCATCCATCCATCCATCCGTTTTGACCTGTACTTTGTGTTGTAGGGTTTGCGTGATGTGTTTGAGAACTACTACAGAAAGCAGAGGAGGAAACAGGCTCGCCTTGTGCTGCAGCCTCACTCTAACATGGTACGACCCCTCACCCTCACTCTGTGTGTGTTTGTCTGTACACTGCTAACTACACACACTCCCCTCTCGCACTCTCACACACACTCCTTAATCTACAACTAATGCTAACTACTGCTATATCGATTTGTCCATTTGTTGAAGGTTTTCTGTTATAATATGTCAAACGAAATGAAACTTTAAACTGTAAATAGGTGTATTATTGGATAAAAACAGGTGTGTTTATGTAAATCTGTGCAATTTAAGTCGTGTTTGCCACTGATTGTTTTTACATTTCCATTCTTTCCCTTTGCTGTTGGACTCTTTATCCCCTTTTCTTCCCGTCTCCCTCTGTGTTTGTTTTTTCTTTCTTTTTACACTTAGCATGAAACTCTGGAGGGATACAGGCGGTATTTCAATCAGATTGTCGGGTAAGTTCATCCATTTGTCTCTCCCTCCCATCAGTCCATCTTTACTTAAACTTATACTGCTGTAGTTTATTCAAAGGTTTTATTTGTGTTTGTGTGATTTCGACTGAATTGGACGTTTTTTTTCTGAATGCTTAACATTTGAAGATATGAACTTATCTCACAAACACGGATACCTTTCCTGTATTTCTGGTGTTTTGGCAGCACATCTGTCCATTGGGGGTGTTACTTAACTGTGCATGTTTATTATTTTACAAGAAATATTTGTATTTGTACCTAAATTCATGGACAAAGCCACATTATTAAAACCACTGGCAGGTGATCTGAGTAACATCAATCTTTTTGTTACAATCCAACGTTCAACTGGGAAACTTTTAAACCTACTGGACGATGCGCCATGCCTCATTACTGAAACTGCTCAGGAACAGGACATTTTTCAATACTATAGAGTATTGAAACCAAATTTCAAACGGTCTCATCAGCTTGAGTGAACCAGTAAGCATGCAGCATTCTTGGTGTGTCAGGATGATAGTGCTGGTGATTGGCTGTCTCGAGGCATGAAGGAAAAACACCATATCCAGAAATAAAAATGATATTGAAAGAAGTATCATTCAGGAACTGATATCGAAGTCAGTGTCACAGTATCTGTACCGGTATTGAATTTTTTTTTTCATAATACCGGTACCGCTGCCGATGATCACCCCCCCATATAGAAAGTAAGACGAGCAATATTATCCGGAGGAATAAAGAAGAGTATAACGCGAGATCGGAATTATATGAAACACACTTTTACTTTGACTTCAAAACACATTTATGGACGTTGGTATTGTTTTACATCCCAAATATCTATCCATACATTTATTGTTTATCCCACCATCTGTCGGACATCCACCTCTCCCTGACATGTTCTCTCATCCATCCAAAAAAAATAAAACATCAATCCTTACATCCGCCTCACCCTTTTACCCACCTCTCCATCCATCCATCCATCCATCCATCCATCCATTGTGAGCTCTTCTGTGTAACTTGGCAGAAGACCGAGTGAGAGACGGTGAGAAAGAGCAACTTTGGAGTGAAAGCAAACATTCTGCGTCTCGCGACACCTCATTTCATTTCATCTGAGTGACTTCTGACCGTTTGACATCTTTTCATCTCTCCGTCCCTCCGACTGCCTTTTTTTTTCCCTCCTCCATCTTTTTTTTCATCCTTCTCTCTGCCCACACTCACCCTTCCCCTCCTTTTACTTTTCCTCTCATCCATCACTCCATCCAACCCTCTCCATTGCGCGCGCACACACGCACACACACACGCACACACGCACACGCACACACACACACGCACACACACACACACACACACACACACACACACACACACACACAGCGGTGACGATTGATAGAGTGTGTGTGATGGTGGTTGGCTCATTGCTGTTATTCCTTCTGTCTGTCTGACTGGAGCAGACTCCTCTATAAACACCGCCAAGACTGGACACTAACACACACACACACACACACACACAGACACACACACACACCCTCAGGTCTGTTATTCCCATTTGAAGTATTGGAAAGTGCCATCCAGTGTCTCTCATCCAGAGCTGTTTCTCTACCACTCATTCATCCCCTCATTTCCCATCCATCCATCCGTCCCACCAGTCACCCTTTCACCTGCAACAGTCTCGAGTCTTTCAGTATTTCAATCCCCCTTTTATTCTCAGTAACAACTGGACAGTCTGTTGCCTTTTTTAAATTCACTTAACCTTGATTTATACATATAACAAAAAGACTACATGTTGAAATTATAAGTGGTCATAAGAAAACGAGAAAACTAGCATTAAAACCTACAAAGTGTATATAAAAAGAGAATATAAAAGGATACAAAGCATATGGAAATGGTTTTAAACCAATAAAAGATTAATTGATGCAACAGCTTCATAAGAATTTGGCGTCATTTTGATAGTTTTGGCCTCCATTTGTGTCAGAAATAACGACAGGTTCCTGCTGAGATCTTTAAAGTTTTCATCCAGTCCTTTGCTTACTAGATCTCTTCAGGTTTCTAGCAGTGTTTGTAAGGAGTTTATTGAAGTGAGCACATCCATAAAAATAAACACTAGGTGCTGGACTGGAGAAAAAGCCAAAGATTTGAAAACGATTCTAGATAAAACTCCATTTATTACCTCCACGTGTGACGTTAAAATCTTTTTACCAGTGTTGTTCCCACAATTTTAACCGTTGTAAATACTTCTCTTTCTGCTGCCTGTATTCCTCCGGCCTTAAACATGCAGTCACACACACACGGAAGGAAAGTGAGTTTTTGGAAACCCGACCTTGACCCCACCCAGTATGGTTAATTTCAGGCCCATCTTCAAATGACCTCTTTATCTATATTTAAAAGGAGCTGGTTCTCCTCAAAGTTGATTTCTGAGGCGCCATTATGTATTCAACAAAAAGGTCTGAAGATCAGTTTAAGATTCCCGACATATTTAGCCTCTTCAGTGATGACAAACAGGAGATTAACCGGGCAACAACGCGGACCACAGTGTGGCTTGTTGTGGTCTGGCGAGGCTCGGTGGGCATCAGATCGAGTGAGACGAACCAAAATCACTTTTCGAAAGCGATTTGATCCGTTTCAAGAAAGCACTTCGACAGATGATTGACGAGTGTGGTCTGTCAGCGAGACATCAGCAGCTTTTAATGCTTGATCGGATGAATGCGCCGCTTGCTCGGCCGTCACTGGTGCTTGTAAATGATTCACAGATTGAGTAATCGTGGCGGCCTTTCTGGAAAAGTCACTAAAGCTATCCACCAAAATCTGATGGTGGAAATTGGCCACGCAGTCACAAAATTATACTCTTCCATCGCAGCTGATCATGCTGATATTTGAAAATGTGCATAAAACAGGTGGATGAAAACAGTTCTTATTTCTTGGACGGTGCCAAGAAAGATCCAGCATCTAACCTTGTAAAACTGAGACTTGCATGTTTTACAGTTTGAGACTTCCTCCGATCCTTGAAGTTAAATCATTTTTGTGTATCATGAACTTTTCTCCGTCTGTGTCGTCTTCCTTCTCACTCTCTGTCTGTCCCTCCTTCCCTACTTCCAGCTTCTTCGTAGTGGAGGACCACGTCCTTCACACTACACAGGGTTTGGTCAACCGAGCGTATGTGGAGGAGCTCTGGGAGTTGGCGCTGTCCAAAATCATCGCTGCCCTGAGGACGCACTCTGTAAGGACACAGAAACACACTTGAAAAGTAGAGCACACTTTTAAGGACAGCTGTGACAACAAACACACTGCTCTGTCTCCACAGTCGTACTGTGACAACCCTGACCTGGTGCTGGATCTGAAGAACCTCATCGTCCTCTTCGCTGATACACTGCAGGTACGTCTGCGTGATTAACTGCGCACTGAGCGAAAGGCATCGGCGTCCTTTTTTTATTTTCCATTTTGGTCGTCTTGTACTTTTTGTTCTTATATTCAAGTATCTTGGCACATGCCAAGTCGGCTATTTGACCCCAGGGGCTCATGAAACTGGTTCAAAGCTTGTTTTGTAGTTTAAAAATGGCCGTCTGCCAGTCTCCAAAGAAAGACTTTCTTTCTTAAATTGACCTTTTTTTTAAGAGAGAGACGTTTATCATCTGATTTATCCTTCACTGTACGTAATGAGTGTGATGGATGAGAGGATGGAGGGATGACAGGGAGATAGAGGGGATGTGGGTTACAAACCGGACAGGAGAACCTTTTCGTAGATGAGTGAGAGAGAGCGAAGGAGGGGAAGAGATGAATGAATGGTGCGATGCCCGAAAGTCGTTCACGTAAAGTGATGAGGTGCCGCTGAACGGCTAAATTCACCCTCTTCTCTCCTCTTTTCTTTCATCCTCTCGATGTTTGCAGGATTGTTCTTGTGCTTTTTACTGTTTCAGCAACATAAACTAAACAACGCATCACCAAAACTGGGTTATTCATTAAAAATGTATATATTATGGCGCCAAATACGGTCCAGTATGTAGAATTCAGAGGCATATAGCTGACAAAAGCAGCCACCAGTGTTTGGTTTGTCCATTCTGGGCTACTGTAGAAACACTGCAGACTCTATGGAGGAGGATATGAAAGGCTCAATCTAAAGTAACAAGACTAAAATAAGTTCTGGTGATTATACACCAATAAAAACATAATTTAAAAGTATTATATTCCATTTTTGTCTGTAGCTTCTCATAGATTCTACACACTGGACCTTTAATGATCATCACACTGAAATCTACTGTCTCCATATTGTTCTTCAAACTCTTCTAAACCCACATGGGCTGATTTAACTTTTTGGACACCACACGATGGGAAAAATCTAATCTAATTACCGGTAATATTATTTATACGCAATGAAAGTACTTAAGATTGAAACAATTGTGACCCAGCTGCCCTCCGTCTTCCAGCTCCCACCCTCAGCAGTGTTAAACATTTCTCAGTACATTATTATATTGTAACCAGGTTGCTCTTTCTGTGAGATAGCAGTTAGCTGACTCTTGCTGCTGTTCATTAGCCACAGCAACATCAACAAGTGTTTGCAGCTGTTTGAATTCGAGTCAAAGAGGGAAGCTGGCCAAACACTGTCACCCCGCCAGCTAAAGAGCACTACAGAGAGTTTGTTAGCAGAGCAACACTGTTGGTGTTTCATGTAGTTATCTCCCTGCAAAGTTAATACCAGATTTTCGCCTCTGGGTGCAGCCAGACACTGACCAGTTGCTCTGGTTTTCCTCTCCTCGCAGGGTTATGGTTTCCCAGTGTCACAGCTGTTTGACATGCTGCTGGAGATGAGGGAGCAGTACGGAGAAATCCTGCTCAAGAGATGGAACATCACCTTCAGGTACTCACGGCCAAGAGAGACCACCAAGCCTTTGCAGTGTGTGTGAGAATGAGGTCGATTGTGTTGTTTTTCAGTAGCTGAGGACATGTTGCAGAGTGCGTGCTGCACTGACCTTCCCCTCTCTAGTCATAAGGTCATAAGGGCGCAACGAGTGTTTGGGCCACCACACACACACACACACACACACACACACACACACACACACACACACACACACACACACTCATTGCCGTGTTGGTTTGTGGGAAACTTCCTCGTCCTGGTTTTGAAGTTTTACGACCAGCCAGAGAGAGGAAGCGTTTTAAAGCAAACTTCCGGAACATTCTCTGCCCTTCAGAATGGGTAGTACCCCTTACAAGATTGTGTTCATTTATATATGTGTGTGTGTGTGTGTGTGTGTGTTTGGGCTTACATGCCATTGTTTCACCATCGCTTTTTGTCCAATGACACCAGTGGGACTTGGAGCGAGAACGAACAAACAAACACACACTCCCTCTCTCCTTCCCCCCTTCTCTCTCTCTTTTTCTCTCTCTTTCTCTCTCTCTTTCACACACACACACACACACACACACACACACACACACACACACACACACACACACACACACACATACACGAACACACACTGGGGAAGCCACAGGAATGTTGTGTTGTATTGTTGGAGAGGCAGCGCTCTCCGGTTCACGGCCTCTCCATGGAACGTTGGAACGTCCGAACTCTGGAGCGCCAACAAGAAGTGGGGGTGGTGAAAGAGGGGAGGGTGGTAAGAAAACCTCAAGCATTAGAATGACCCCCAATGGGATGATTGTTTGTGTGTGTGTATGTGTATGTGTGTGTGTGTGTGAGAGGGAGAGAGGTTGATGGCATCCCAACCATTCCTGTCGACCTCTTCTGAATTATTTACCTGTGATTTGTTTCCTCTCCAGGCAGGTGTTGGACCAGGACAACTACAGTCCGATCCCGGTCTCAACAGAGCAGGAGTTTAAACACTACACCTCCCAGTTTCCCCTGCAAGACCCCGAACTGGAAAAGGTAAGGAGCGACAGAAGAAACGTGTCGATCAAATTTGTGCAACCAACATCTCACGTTAATCCCCGTTTCTCTGCTCCGTTTCCTCCAGCTTCCCTTCCCAAAGAAGCTTCCCTTCTCCGAGTTTGTGCCAAAAGTTTACTGCCAGCTCAAAGAGTTCATCTATGCGTGTCTGAAATACTCCGAAGACCTGCACCTCAGGTACACTCGCACAAAAAACTAAAGCCTTTCATTTATCTTCCAACACTGATGATCATCAATCAATCTGTTTTTGTCCAATTTGGAAATCACTTTGGTCAGCACTTACTCCTGTGTGGATCAAAGAAGGGTGAAGGAAACGTTGTGCCTTCTTCAGCACACCTGGAGTCAAAGGCTCATATTTGTTGTTGTGGTCACGTTACTTCAAGGCGTGTTTGTTTTGGCCGACAGCCTTATTCTTATCTTCTGCCTGCAGGATCTACGTGTCAACTAAATTCTATTAAATCACATTTTTCTGCCTCCATGCCAGCGATAGCTGTGTTTGCCTTGAGGGAGTTTGTGTAGATGTTGGTGGTCAAAGGTTCAGGATCGCTGCGACCTCATTGCGTCCCATTCTCATGAATGCAATGCCTCAGAAACACATCAAGGGAAGTTTCTTCAAAATTGGCAGACACATCCACTTGGACTCAGACAGAAATTGTTACAAATTTGGTATCGAAACACATTTTTGGTCATTACTCAACAATTCATACGATAATTATGACACAATGTTATGACATTTTGTATCCAAATGGTCAAAGGTCAACCTCAACCTGCCAATAATGTTCTGGCTGTTACTTAATGCAAGAGCTCAGGGACAGCAAGTTGACTGGTGAGCTGAGGTAAACAGCTGCGAGGGGGGAATTCTAGTTTGTGCATGGGTGGATGTCTACAGGTGGCTGTCTGGCTCTGTCTTACATCAGATCTAATGATGACCTCATATAAAATGGCTCGTTTTTATTGACGAGGTGAAGTTTCCTGTTGTGACAGTTGGTTCATTCTGTGCCAACGTTGCTCACGCTCAGTTTTTTCGAAACCTGCTCGTCAGTGTCGTCGTTCTCCGCACATTTCAGCGTTAGAAAAAGGGAATACCAAGTGGCAGCCCGAGGTCCACTTGTGGGAACTCAAACCAAAACCGGATTCAGCATTCTGCCAGGAGTTGAACTCTGGGTCGCTGCAGCGGGCGAATGCTTGCTTGCCCCCCAAAACCCTTTTTCTCCATCACTTTCTGCCATTGTCTCCCTCTCTCTTTCTCGCACTCACACACACACACACGCATTTAAAAACACACACACACTCCCAAACATTTGGGACGCAGCACACTTTCCTTGGTTGATTCTTTCCATTCTGATCAGGGATCTTTGTTTCATTAGATTTGGCCCACAAGGACACACACACACACACGCACACACAACAACACAGCAATCAAGCGCCCGACTTCTGTTCCATGTTCTATGGAGGATAAACAGCAACCGGAGTGTGTGTGTGAGTGTGTTTGTGTGTGTGTATTGGTTACGGTTGATGGAAGAATTAACTAAAACAATGCAGCTACTTTTCTACCGAGAAGATGAGCAATCAGGGAGCGACTTCCACTGTCCAGAGGGATTCAACCGGGCTGGGATTCAGCCAGACACACAAACACACACACACACACATATCAACACACATGGAGACTCACACACATTTCAGAGCACAACACACACTGAGAATCCTTCTGTCCGATGTGTGTTATTAGTGTCAAGTTCTGATTTGGTCGGTGGTTTCAAACAAAATAGCATTTTCTTTTATTCAGACTCGGATCCCCGGGAGGTTGTGTGGGTTTTTTTTTTATTGAGCATTCTTGCGTCCAGTGTCTGCATGTTTGATAGTGTTTCTGTTCATATGTGCTTGTGTGTGTGTGTGTGTGTGTGTGTGTGTGTGTGTGTTAGTGTGTTGATTCTCTCCGTGGGGGCTGGGAACCGGGGAGGTACCATTGATCCGTGACTGGCGGAAGAAAGGGAGACGGAGGCAGGAGGAGGAGGAGGTTGGAAGTGATTGGAAAAGAAGTCGTCTAATTAAAGGGAAGGATTTGGCATAATGGCAGCCAAAAAAAAAGGAGACGGGACGGAAAGACAGACACAAACTATTAGTCTTTGTGCGTTTGTCTCTGTATTCAGACGCAGTGGGTTGTAAAGCGTCGACCCTGGTGGTGACGCAGCCAGAAATCTGTCCATTTTGCATTTTTTAAACTGGAAAAGCTGGTCGCAGTGACAGATTGATCCGACAGAGAAGTCGGGCTGCAACCACCGATTATTTTCATTAATCAGTTAACGGTTTAGTCTGTAAAATGACAAAAGATTGTGAAAAACGCAACTTTCCCAGAGCTCAGAATAACTTTCTAATTGCTTCTTTTGTCCAACCACCATCAGTCCAAAACCCAAAGACTTTATTTACTGTTATGGGAGTGTTGGTGTTTATACCTCTAGCACAGGAGCTTAGGACCACCAGAAGGAGTGAAGCCATGCTGGGCTAGCTAGTTAGCATGATGACTTCAAAGACTTCTTTTGATATAATGTTGAACTTCACATTGTGTTGATTATTTTACTCAAACTCCTTCATATTGCACCTTTAACTAATCGATAATTACAGTCCATGAAGCCATCTTTTCAGTGTGTTACCCCCTTCTTTCAATGTGAGATAACAACATTTGACTTATTGTAAAAATGTTGGGGGTGTGTTCTTTCTTTATCATTTTAATTGTCTATCTGACGGATGATATCAATGGACAAGCTCAATAAAAGTTAGTAATTCCTGAGCACACTTTTTTTTACCTCTGCATTGATTGATTTTAAAAACAGGAAGACGGTCAGTCACCAAGTCTTGAGTAAGGTCTTGGTGACTGAAATGTTGACCTGTTTTTAAATAACTAATAAATGTGTTCAGGAATCACTATTTTTGCCTTATTGATGGACAAGCCCCCAAAACAGAAACTATTTATAGAATTTAAAAGTGTAACTGTAAGATATCACTGTCAACATCTCGAATAAAGACATGAAAAAGGCCATTAACAAGTAAAACAACCCTTTGAGAAATAATTTCTTTAATCAAATACATGTGTGCAAGGTTGAAGCACTCAGAGGTTTTCTGCAAGCTGCTAGGACACATGCCTGCTCCTTATCAGGGTATTAAATATGACAAAATAAGTTAACGTTTGCAGCAGTTGTGGAAAAAGCTGTAAAATCAGCTTCTGTCTGATTCATTAGATCGCTGAAACAACTCTGAAATCATCTGTCTGAACCAACAAAAATGTCCAGACAGATGTTTTTCTGTGCGACACTTTTCTCTCTGATCTCTCGCTGACCAGACAGCACTAATCGCTCTTCTCAATCAGAGTAATGACTCCACTGTTTGACCTGGCTTGATTTCTACAGTCCTGCACACCAAGCTATCTGGTTACCACGGCGGCACGCCTTCCTGCCCGCTTCAAACGCGCACAGATGCACGAGTCCGGAAGCAGACGGGACGGTAGAGCAGGATTGTGGTCATTGATCCCTCTGACCTCCGACCTTAACCTCTGTTCACAAGTCTGATTTGGCGGAAAGAGAATAAGCCTGTGTGTGTGTGTGTGTGTGTGTGTGTGAGCAGTTTTCTTCAAGTGTACATGATGCGTATTACTTTTCCACCTCCAGATGTGGAGTTCTGTTCCTGTGAAAATGTGTCTTGAAGCCGCTCCACATGTTTTTGGTCATTCTAGTATGACTGTAGGTATGTCTGTGTCTGTCTGTTGGTCAATCAGTTCACCACTTTGGTCCAGACTGAAATATCCCAACAATGGATCGCCATGAAATTTGATAAAGCCATCGGAGGTTCCCAGAGGATGAATCCTAATGACTTTGGGGATCCTTTGACTTTTCCTGTGGAGCCACCATTGGGTCCAAGTTTTCACTTCTCACAATAAACATCTAAATGTCTACACAGAGGATTTGACCAAAAATATGAGCAGACTTTCATGGTTCCCAAAGGAGTCCTAATGACTTTGGTGATCCCAAGACTTAACCTGAACGTTTGATATTGGTGGCAGTGGGTAAAATGTAATAAAAGGTACAAGTTGTACAAGTCATAAAGCATCCTCCTTTTTATACATCCATGGCAGTGTCATAAAACTGAACTGAAAACAGGACTTACATTGTAAAAGCAGCGGCTGTAAAATGGTGGATACATAATTGGATGCTTTTGGTCCAATAACATTTGGAAAGTCTATAAGAGCATCAAGATCGAATCATTTTATCTCTATTCAAGTTATCTGGGTGCTAAACAGGAAGTTGACCGGCTTGGTAGAAGTTTGTGGTGCGCTAGTCAAGGGCCCCATAACGCGGAAGAGTTTAGTAATTTTAGATCCGGGAGTTAGATCTATATTGTCTTCATGTGCCACTGAGCAGCTTTCATAGGAATGAAAATGCCATGCCATGTTCAAAGCTGTATCTAGGTTTTAATAGTTATACCTATGAGTAGAACAGGAAAAGCTCAAAATTAGGGAAAACCAGGCATCACAGAATAAGCAAATCTGTTATTCAGTCGTACTTGGAGTCATCTGATAATGATTGGTTGGCTGATTTATTTTGGCTACCATGGCTCAAGAAGCAAAGACAAAACTTAAGATAATACCAAGAGATACGTTTCGGTTTGGCTTGCTCAACAGTGATGAAGACTGTTCAACTCTGTGATGTTTCAGCAGAAACAGAAGATGAGGTGATGTTGGCATGAAAACCATGTAGGAAAGACATCGACCTGTAACAAAGAGGTCGAACGACTGGTGAAAACATGCCACAGAGATGCCCAAGAGCCTCAATCTCAACCCCAAATTGCGGCTCGGCGTTGGCAGATGGTGGCTGTGAATGTGTCGAACTGCGAATATGAAGCAGGGTGTCGCTGAGAAAGAGCAGCTCAGCTCGGCCTGCTTGAGGTAAAGACTGGAATGAAGACAGAGGCAACAGTGGATGAGAGTGAAAACACTTATTGGCCACGATTTGCACACAAGCGAAGACGATCAGGCAGTTCAAAATCAAACTGCGTCTGTGGAACTCCAGCGAGCTGCTCAATCACAAACACCAGTGGAGATCAGGCCGCTGTGGACCTCGTGCCAAAGTGCTGTTTGAGCTGGTTTGATGTCGTTCCCAGTTTACATGAATCACAGGTGTCGTGTTTTGTTTTGCAGTTGGCACGGCGGTAAACCGATCGCAGAAATAAGAAACATACAGCGTGAACACATCAGTTTGTTTGAAGGAGGCTTTTGTAATTACTCTAAGGCATCGTCTTCTAATTGAGAGAACCTGTTAGATTTCGTAGGGACTTTCGTAAGGATTCGATATCACCTTTATTTGTGTCTTTAGCACTGTTAGCTTCTGTGATGACATCAGCGTTTTCTCTGCTTGGGAGTAACCAACCTGTTTTGATAGCCTGCTAGCATGTTTGATGCTAATACAGCGATTGGTGGTAAGACTCTCTAATGGCCAAACGTTTCAGGACACCTGTCGTTCAAAAGGTAGAGCAGGCCGTCCTATAATCTGAGGGTTGGTGGTTCGTTCCACTGACTTTAGAGACTGCTACTATCACTCCAGTGCACGAGAACAGGTTATTATGAATGGATATTTTATGGTTATTTTTCTTTTTTTTTTTACTGGGCTATTTCAGTTGTATTCTTAAATAGGATTTTTTCCAGTCATCCACTGTGAAACTCTAGTATTTCTAGTCCACCTCAAGCATGTAGCCTTTGTTTTCCCCATTCATATGTGGTTTAGAAACTGCTCCCTGTCCTCTGAGGCCACTGCAACACAGCCTTCTTTTGACAGGACCTTTGCTAATTGGAGTTTCGTGTTTCTTATTGTTCAATTCCTTGCTTTTCTAACTCTGAGGAACTAAGCTTGTCGTACTGACTCTCTGCTGGTGTGGTTGCCTCGTGTCGGCTTGATGGTGTTTCTGTAAGGAACCACCCACTTAGAAACCTTTAGTCTATCCAAAGTTATATGCTGAGAAAGGCCAACTGGTTATTTCTTATTTTGTCTCTTAACCATCTGCCTTGTTTATGATGCTAAAACCGGCCCAACTTTTCATGCTTCACTGAAGTCTGTTTTATAACGTGTCAGTCGCATCAGTTGAACCGCAGTGACATTTAGTGTCAGAGCAGCTGTTTCGGTGACAAATGACGTAGAGAGTCGTGCTAAGGAGCCATTTGAGGGCGGGAGAAAAATATGAGTGGAACTCTTTGAGCTTGCCATCGTACACACACACACATAAAAACAGTATTTACACTCAAGCTGTCCATCATCAGTAAAGTCAGAGTGTACTTGGCTGGCAAATTGATGACCACAGTTGATTTCCATTATATGCCGGCACAGCTACTCGGCACAGTCACCGATCCACACAATTCGCTCAAAGACATTGTGTGTGTGTGTGTGTGTGTGTGTGTGTGTGTGTGTGTGTGTGTGTGTGTGTCTAACACTGTCCAGAGTGTGTTTGGTGGTGCAGTACAAACATACCTGTGGCTTCCTGGCTCGGCGCTCTAACCTCTCGCTGTTTTCACTGCTGACTCGTCTTTTTCTCGTCATTGTTGTCTCTCTTTGTGTATTTTTAGGAAATACCTCCGCATGTCTCCATCCATCCCTCACTGCGCCGTAAACACGGCTGCACCGAAGGGCGCTTGGCTTCCTTTTGACAGCGGCGACCACCGCGCATTTATTGTGACTGATGGCAGCATAAATATAATGAAATTCAATCCAAGTCCTGCGGCGTGGCTATATTTGTATATATGCGTGTGTGTGTGTGTGCTCAGAGTTCACTAGCATACATTGACTTTTTGCCACTCTCTCCACACACACACACACACACACACACACACACACACACACACACACACCGTTTTTGCCCACTCGGCACTTCTGCCGCTCCAGGAATTCTTTCCCCCCTGCTCCAAATTGTCGGAACGTTTTTAGGATTCCTCCGCTTTTTTGGAAACAAGAGTGAGTTTGGAATTCCAGCTCTCGTTCCCCCTCAGGCAACTGTGTGTGTGTGTGTGTGTGTTTAGGTTGAATTCCAGGCACAGATAATTTAGTGATCTGGTTGGAATGTGTTTGTTACCCACAGGGAGCTGAAATCGAACACGCTTAATGCACTAAAACACACTTGAACACAGATTCTTCTTCGTCATCCCGCAGCCGGAAAAGCTGATCACTTTTGTTTTCAGCTGATCATTGATGTGTGTTTGACCTCTTTGAACCTTTTGTGTGTGTTTAAGATATACAATGGGTCTTTTTCCGCTCCCCTGCTGGCCCTGATTAGACCTGGTTTTACTATCCGACCTGAGTGATGTGATCACAAGTGGACAGCTTCAAGTCCAGGTGTGAACACGCCCGAGACCACTGAAGACACATTAGAGATCCGATTACTCAGTCCACATTCAGAGGTGGTCTTGGCAGAGGAGGAACAGAAAAAGATCCAACCATTGAACTACTGACGTCAATATCACCGCGCTCCCTTTACAAATCATGCGATTTTAAGAGTTTTTATGTGAGGAGAAACTTGGCTTTCCTTACTTTCCTTGTAAAAAGTGTCAGTTTGTCGCAGCACTGCTGTACCGACCAGACCTGCTAACATTCAACAGTGCAATTTATTCATCATTTACCCTAAATTTATGTGAAAATACAACATTTTATTGACGTTTAACATGCTGTCAACAATACTGTCAATGAAAAATTCTTAATTAATTTGATCGTCTTGTAAATTCGACACTAAATGCTAAACATTACGTTTTTTTCGGTGTGTGGCGGCATCACTGAACCACCTGCCTGCTTCCGTGTCCAAAGTGTGCAGCAGTTCTGACTGATTTAATCATTTACACTCAATTCATGACAGAAACATAAAACTGTATTGCGTTATAATCTACGTCTTTGTCCCCTGTGGAGAAAGCCACCAGACTCCCTTAAAAAACTGTTCAGTTTTGTGAGTTGTTGATTCGGGAGAAACTTTATAAACCTTGTGAAATGCCGTCTCCGACAAGTCCCGACTATTTGGGCCTTCTTGTAAATTCGGCAAATGTTCTACATGAAGTTCTCACTTTCTTTGTGTAGAAGTGTGTATTTGATTCAGTGATGTAGGTTTTTATTTGCATATAGAGCGAGGACAAGTGGTCACTAGGCGTATGTTACTTGTCTACTTGTGATCGTATCACTCAGGACGGGTGAACGGGAGGCTTTGACTTCATGTTCCTCCTCTCACCGTCTCCTTGCTGTGTTTTTTATTCTGTGTGTGTCTCCTGTCTTTGTGTTGTCAGAGTCCAGCGGCGCCTGGACTCGACCGGGCCTCAGTTCATCTTTTTGTGCAGCTTCTAGGAAAAACTGCCATTAAAAAGAAAAAAGAAAAGCTCTCTATAAACTCTGTTGAAAATTTGTCTGGGTTTCTTCACCAAACATCACCCACATTTCAAACATAACAAAACCGATAGTATGTCAGAGATTTTGTAAGTGGCTCTGATTAGCTCCATCAAACATTTGTTTTGACAGGAAATTTGAGCTCAATTCAGACTTAACAGCCTGCTGGCTTTCTTTAAGCCTCGCTGGCTGAGCAGAGGTGGTAATTTTATGACTATTTAAAGTCTGCAGAGGACGAGGGCGGGTGAATATATCAATAAACTGCATGGCTAACATCATGACAGGTGACGAATAGGTCTTAAAATCTTTGATTTAGATATTTTATTAATTTGAAGACAGATTTTTACTTCTTTAGAGTCTATTTATTTCCAAGCTGCGGTCTTATCAGGAGATTTGAGGCTACGTTAGACTTCTAATGATCCTGACAGCTCATAACATGGTAATGTACTCATTTGAACTGGCTGGCATGTAGAGATTTTTCCAAATGGAGAGATTGGCAGACGGAGAAATTTCACTTAAACTGTTTGTACTGGCAATCAGACGCAGCAGATCGCGGCGAGAAGTGGAATAAATCGCTTCTGCACAGTCACTGATTCTCTGTCTTTCTCTTTTGTTTATGTCTGTGTGCGTGTGTGATTCTGTGTGTGTGTCCATCCTCAGCTCCACGGAGGTAGACGATATGATCCGCAAGTCGACAAACCTGCTGTTGACCAGAACCCTCAGCCACTGTCTGCAGTACGCCATTAAGAAAAAGAATGTCGGACTGGCAGAGGTACTGTGTGTGTGTGTGTGTGTGTGTGTGTGTGTGTGTGTGTGTGTGTGTGTGTGTGTGTGTGTGTGTGTGTGTGTATGTGTGTGTGTGTGTGTGTGTGTGTGTGTGTGTGTGTGTGTGTACGCACGCATGTGTAAAAATATGACGCATGTGATAATCTCTCTCTGAGGAAACCATCCAGCTAATGCCGTTTGCACAACTCTCTCGGATTGGTCATTTTCCACCTTTCCAGCTCATTAACTCTCACAAAAACAGACGTTTCCTCTTTTTCAACCTGCTGCTATCGTCGTTGTTGTTGTCATAATAATAACTGTGCAGAACGGCTAACTGTGATACCGAGTGGTGATTTTTATTTTCCACTTCCCGCGTGATGTTTGTTTCCATGCTCCATGATCGGGCCTGGAGACCAAACATCGTTAATTCTACAGGAACAGGGTGTAACGATACGAGAGGGTGTTGCTCAATTAATAGTCAGACACCGAAAAGATAAAGCGCAGAATATTAAAAACAAATGTCCAATGAAGGCTCGTGAAGCACAAAGCAACAGCACATAAAGGTGTCGGTGGACTGATTATAGTGGAAAATAAACTTTTATGTGCTTTCATTATAACATTTCCAACAAATAAATACATAAAATCTTTAACAGTGTATTTCAAGACAGTCAAGTTATTTATTCATGGGCAGTCTCTTCTGCAGTATCTGGTGTTTATAAAGAGAAAAACAAGGTTTTAGTTCCTGCTAATAATGTTTTAATCAGCAAGTTTACAGACGAGGAATCGTACTTTTTATATTAACTCAAGTACAGCTTTGAGGTACTTGTACTTTACTTGAGTATTTCCCTTTTCTGCTACTTTATGTGTCCACTCACCTACATTTTGAACTTTTTACTCCACTTCAATACTTCGATGACTTTAGTTACTAGTTACCTTGCGTGATGTACAAGGGCCAAAGTAGCACATTTTCAATTTATTAATTCTAAAGTCGCTTTTCCATCACTTTTCAACAGTTGAATGGAGACGGCCAGACTAAAAAAAGAACTATAAACCTAAAGTGAAAACATTAAATGAACAAATGAACACAGACAAGTCATTTAATCAAGCCACTCACTTGCAGGTCGAGTCTCGAGTCATTCGTTTTGTTTTAAGCGTCCACATCTCTGATAATAAGTGAATAAATGACCAGAGCAAAAAAAAGACTCCTGTGTTCATGTGATGGCATACTTTCAAAATAAAACATTACATTTTGCTAAAAGATCACAGAAAAGTTCACAGAAGCAACATAGAAATGTGTGAAATCCACATTTATCGGAGACATGAGACGTAATGTTCAGTGGTGTGTTTGAGCTCCTTCACTGCAGTTGAATGTTTAAATGGTTACAAACCTCAATATGCTCAGTGTAATTTTTATGTGTCCAGCTGGTGCAGGTGATCATAAACACCACCCACCTGGAGCAGAGCTGCCACTTCCTGGAGGAGTTCATATCAAACATCACAAACGTCCCGCCTGACACGGCAAATGCTACCAAGCTGTACGGGACCTCCACCTTTAAGGTACGTGCCAGAAACTCCTTCTGTTCTTCTATCAGTCCTTTCTTCTGTTTATTCTGTAAACTATAGAAAATGACAGTGATGCATTATTCATTAAACGCGTATCTCACAGGACGCTCGTCACGCGGCCGAGGCGGAGATCTACACCAGCCTGAACGCCAAGATCGACCAGTTCCTGCAGCTGGCTGATTACGATTGGATGGCCGCGGTGCAGGGAGGCGGGACTCTGGACACCAGCGACTACCTGATCGACCTGATCGCCTTCCTGAAGAGCACCTTCAGTGTGTTCACCAACCTGCCTGTGAGTACACACACACACACACACACACTCACGCACACACACACACTCTTGTAAAGACAGAGTGGCACATTTTAAAATCAATAATAATAATAAAACTTTATTTTTAACAGAATTACAAGGTCTAATTAAGATAAATACATATAACAAATACCCAGAAAATGAAATAAGAAAGGTCAAATAAAACGCCTAAAACTAAAATAAAACGAGCAGTTGACTCGAAAATTGATACTCAGTGTTAAATATGAAGCATATTTTTCAAAATCACAAATTATTCCTTTAATTTGTAGCCACACAACTTAAATCTACAATGTCTGTTAGCTTTCAGATGTTGCTATTTGTCATAAATCAAGTGTGTGTGTCTGTTTTATTTGTGTAAACTACGTGTGTGTTCACTATATACACAACTTTATGTATGTGTGTGTGTGTGTGTGTGTGTGTGTGTTATATAAGCTCCCACACCAGTCTGTCTGGATGTAAGCGTGAGACATCACAGGGCAGGACAATCTGCTTTAGTTCGTTAGAGTATCGGCTTGTTACGGGTTAGATCGTTAACATGGGGCTCGTTAAGCTCATTAAAGGGTGAGCGGGTCGGGTCAGCAGCACCAGATTACACAGCGGCTCAGGCTATTGACTCCACAGCCCCGACTGTAATGACATTATACACCCTGTCAGGATGATACAGCCATGATCTGTGGAGAGTCGGGCAATTAGACTTCTACGAGTGATGATATCAACTGTTCGACAGCTCATTTAGGACGTATTTCACGTTGTAATCACCATAAAATACATGCTTCTCCTGACTTTAAATGCAAAAAGCAATCCCTACATTATATGAGACGACAACCACACATTAGATTGTAATAGCAGAGTCAGGGCTGATAACCTTGTCGCAAATATCCCCAAAAATAGATCAAAATTATCCCAACGTTAGGTGTGACCAGAGCACATGATAGAGGGCGGCCCACGCCTGATGGTGTCGAAAGTAGGTTTGATGAATAATAATTATAAATCACCTTATTTTTAGCTCACTTTGCTAATATTCAGGATAATAGTTAGGCAATCCATCCTGGTAAAGATGTTCATGATCATTTACTTCAAAAAGTCACTCGGCCTTTAAAGGGGCACTATGTTTTTTTTGGAGAAGAAGTTCAAACTCAGACATTTAATACAGTATCAATGACGTAATGATACAACCTCAGAAATCTTTTTTTTCTTTTCTATAGTGAATAAAGGTAGAAAGGTGGCAGGGTCTGCCACATATAAACAAAGTGAAACAGTATGAAATTGTGCTATCGTTAAAGTCCTTTTTTTCAGTCAAGAACACAAAGAGAGTTTGAGTATTTAGTTTGTCTTGGCAGAAAATAATCAGCCAATGAAGATCTTAGAACCTCTTCTGCAAAACTACAGCTTTAAATAAATAATTTAACCGCTGAATATTAAATGTTTCCCAAAAAGTGTCCCAAAAACCTTCTCTCTCTCTCCGGCATCGTTCTCTCAGACTCATTAAAACAACAATAGAAATAAGAAAATGCCTAAATTGGTCGTCACATATGCGTCGGCGGCCTTTAGTATACCTGGGCTGCCAGTCCAAATAACTTAAATGTGTTGATAATGTTATGCCCTGTGTGTGTAATCAAAACGTGGTGGTCAGTGTTGCAATTGTGGCGAAGTGCCTCAATAAATGACCCTGATATTGACGCTGGACTGAAGGACTGAAATTGTAGTTTTATACAAAGTAGTATCAACTATCCAGCAGCAAACTGGCCGGAGGCTTGAGGCTCCCAAATTGTTTTCTAACCGCATCATTTTTTACGGTGAGGTTAATGTTTCCTCGAAATAAACCAGGAACTCCCAGATCGATAATAAATCTAGAAATCTAAATTATTTTGACTTGTGTTGTTAACGCTGTTAACTGCAGCCCAGCAATGACAGCATTTTAAAGTCTCTATTGAGATCTTGTGGCAACTATTCATTTCTTTCTTTAAGTTTTAATGTACACAAAGACACATAATCCGTGTTCCCACACACGAGTTAGTCTTAAGATGATCTGCACACCCAGATTTGGTCAAAGCGGGTCACAAGGCCACAAGGCTACACACACAAGGTGGTCGAGCTAAGTGTTTTCCAGCACTTCTAAGAGGCTTTTCCTTCACCCCCACGAGCCCCGGACATGACCCCGTCACACACACTTTAAGACCCACACACACACGCATCCACACGGTGTGGGGGCCTCCTAAGTAGATCAGATGCTATGGATCTGAAAAGCTGGGTGGTATGACCCTCTGAAACGAGGTGATCGTATAAAAGAGTTGAATTGGATACTGTTGAAGAGAGTTGAGGGATGCAAAAATAAAAAACTACTTAAACTAGTGTTGCTGTTGATATCACTACTGCTGATGTACTTTCTAAGATTTTGGACCTTATTCAAGACTGACCTGAGGATAGGGTTAGGGTTAGAAACGGCAAGAGAAAGAGAGACCTAATCTGAAGAGACCAGAGAATAAATGGACTCGATCCAAAAAAAATACTGTAAAGTACCAAACGGCAACACAGATAGTTGTCGTTGCCCACTGTCACTTTGAAGGCGCAACCTCCAACTGTCTCAGAAACTGTCCTCCGTTACAAGCGAAGGATCTCACATCAGTTCTCACATCTCTGGCGAGCGTCCAACATACATCTTTTTCTTTGTCTCTGGACCACTTATCTGTAACTTACCTGTTTTTAAAGCTTGAAACAAGCTTAGCTAGCTAGATATACCGAGGAAGCTAAGATAAGAGAACGCACACAACACCAACAAAGATCAGCAGAAAAGAAACATGATGTGAGTGTGTTGACTTCACCAAACTGTACAGGTTTAATAAGAAGTGAGAAGGAGATGTACTGCACATCGAGCATCAACAAACATCTTTTCATTTTGTGTCCCACGTGTTACCAACGCCAAAAGCTTCAGTCTCATGGCAACCACTTTGAACCTGGGTTCAAATCTGATCATAAAACAATCACAGTTTCATGATGGTAGGGGGCGCATTGAAGACTGTTAGCCATCGGATCGTCCATCGCCCCAACCGTTGCGTGCTCTAGAGATCAACCCATAGAGGACTTTTAGAGATTTAACGATTGGTCAGGGTGGGAAAACAAATCCAAGCCAAAGTAATAACCCACTAACTACACAAATAAATCTTTATCGCTGAACATCATAGTACTTTATAGATGCTTAGTTCTGGATTGAAACATCAAACTCACTGGGAGCGATTCTTATTTTTGAGCTACTATTTCCCCTCAACCTCATTGTAGTTGAGAAGCCTGATACCACAATTTAGGAAACATAACTGGTCTATATCCTCTAAAGACTCCTCTGCTTGTCATGTAGGATCCTGAAAGGGTTAGCGGACCAGCCAGTCGGCCACAATCAGATTCAAGTTTCTACCACACCGGTTGACTTTAGTTCACTCCGACTGATATCAGAACTTAGAAGTAGAGGTAAGGGTTGCGAGGGCTTACTTGACCTACATTTTCAAGGTGTTTGCAGAAAGGAAAACAGTCCTCAAGGATCAGAACTCAAGCATCGCTGATTTGACGATATTGCGCATTGTGGTACCTCGACAAGTCACAGTTTAAGGTAAAAGAGGCAAACATATATAAGAGGAGAATCCAGAGTGTTTCAGTTGAACTCAAGTGGAAGACAGTTGAGGAAAAAGTGTGGAGGCTCCAGCACACTCAGGGGGTCGAGGTCAGATGAGGTTTGAGGTGGAAGACAGATATTGGAGAGACACCAAGAATACACGAATAAGTGATTTTTATGACTGTGAAAAAACCCCCCTGAGATGTTATGTAACTACCAGTAAACACGCTGAAACCCAACATGCAAAGATCACCGACCCGTCAGACTCACCATGACGCAGCAACATTGTTGCCCCAGTCTGTGTGTTTCTGCTTATGTGGTTGTTTAACAGCTCGACATGTAACAAGCTGGAAGCAGGCTCGCATTTCTTCAACACCTTCAGAGACGCACATATCCATTCGCCTCAGTTTCTCACCAGGGAGGAAAACGTTGCCCTCATCCAAGAGCTAATACGACCACTCAAGAGTTTAGTGTAAGCTAAATACTCGTAATCGAATTGAGCTCAGATTTAAAGATGGAACGATGAAGGCATGAAAAGGGCCTCTGGAGTGAAAACAATCATGTGAAAATCATAAAAGGAAATTCTGGACTCTCCTCTGAACCATCGTGCTCCAATTTTCTGCCTTGTAAGCTCCTTGATCAGACGTCTGCCGCTCACGGAGAAGGCTTGGCGGCCGCCGCTCCTCTGTGTGCTTACCGAGTTCTCCACGGTGCTTCGGCACGTCACAACAAATTGCCAGATAAAACCAGATTAGCATCATCTCAAGGGCCTTTGTGCAATAAATACTTTGCACACAGAGGTAGAAAAAGCTGCCAGTGACCTTGCAGTAATTTTATTTCCATGCAGCCGTTAAAGTCCTTCAGTTCCCCTTCAACTTCTCATGCCTCCCATTAATAACACGAGAGTTTTACTCTTCTGCCATCCGCTAAATGTTCCCGGTTTATGTTTCTCACCGTAGGGAACGCCCGTAGAACACGCGACCTTACCGGTGAGTATCTGGGTTGTTACGTAACGGAGTGATGTGTACCAAACCCCCCTGACTGACCTTGTTAACCCCTTCAACTTTTGACCCCGAATCCCCACCTGAGAGTTCACCAAACCAAGCATGTGAGATGGAAAAAAGGGCGAGTGATGCACGTTTGCCTGATTCTGTGTTCATGTGCCCCAAAAATCTGTGTCCCAACCAGGGAGGGAAATCTAACCAGCCACCTGCCACTGATGAACCATTTGTTTGTGTTTTTTGCACCAGAAGCTTTGGCAGGTTGCAGCATCGTGTGGAGGGTCCTGCTCCTCTCTAAAAAAAAAGAATACATTTCCAACCCTG
The DNA here is from genome assembly GCF_900880675.1 of Sparus aurata. Lineage (NCBI taxonomy): Eukaryota > Metazoa > Chordata > Actinopteri > Spariformes > Sparidae > Sparus > Sparus aurata. Next base: position 11,806,360 of record NC_044196.1, on the reverse strand, counting down.
GTGTCTGTCCGACCAGATGTGGTTTTAATTCCCTGAAGTGAACTTGCTTGCTCTGGCCCTTTTTTGTGTGTGTCAAGATTACATTAATAGAGAAAACACTCCAAAAATGCACCGAAACCAAAGTCCAGACTTCATTTTTGTGGTGTTTCTTGAGTGACGTGAACAAATACTTGCCATGATGCAGCAATCTGCGATTGTTCCACAAGGACTCGACCTTGATCCGCTCCCTTGAAGGTCAAACACACGAGTGGAATCCCATTTCCAAGTCGTGAATCAGAAAAGAGACCTGTAACCTTCAGATTCATCACCATTTTTTCCTGTCACAGATGTAGTGGAAGCAACACTGAGCTGGGGTGTCGCACGTCAGCATCATATTTTTCATGCTGTGATCCCACCTCTTGACTTTTGGCTGCCCTAACTTGCCGTTCCTGTGACTGACAGCTTTCTGGATGGACACGGAGCATATTATACACCGTGTCCAATCCCTTCCAGGAGTTGTGAATCAGTGCGTTATGGCGTTGCTGAAGCAGGGACTTATCGTGCTGCTGGGTTTCTAACTCGGCCTGCTTCTAGCATTATTGGACTGAAGATGAATTCAGCCGAGAGTGCTTCAAAAACAAACTGCGTCCAAAGTGGGAGGCGTTGTTTGGTGGAGATGCACAATCGATCTGTTATTACGCTGAATGCAATCACATATGAGGGTTCTGGTTGTTCCGACAAATGAGTCAAGGACTTTTATGTGGATTTCTTGATTCAGACATGATCTTAAAAAGGCTCAGATGTGGAAACATCCCCCATAAACTATGTTGAACTGAACACTCATTGTGTTTATTCGATCTGTTTTCAGTATTGGTTCATAACTTGTCGTTGTCAATGATGATTGTGTGTACAGCTAACCGATCAGGACTGCCAGAGTTTTGTATTTAACCACAGACAGATGGATTAATTTACCCCTGACAATACAATGTGTCTAAATGAGACCGCAAACACTCAGAGTTTTGTCTTGTTGCATTAAGTTAGCCACATTGAAAACAAAGATTTGTCAGGATCGCGTTGAAGTTGAAGCTTGTTTCCAGCCCCTTAACTCTTGGTTTGGATTCTTCAAGCTGCACTAATCAATACTTTTAGGACTAGTCCACACAAATGCATGGGTATTAACAACAAACTCAACATGAAATCGCAAATGCAGGCTGTCACGCCAAAGCAACAAGTGGTGATACGTCGTCTATCGTAAAATTAGGGTATATATATATAGAAAAAGCTTTGTTTAAAGAAATATTTATATACGTGTGTCCAGGGTTCTTATACTAACAATATATCAGATGACTGTGGATGTTGTTAAAAAGGGTCAAACCCACAGATGCTCATCAATCTACTGAGCATTTTAGCATCTTTTAGCCTTTGGTTTTTGTTTTTCCAGACCAGTAACTTTTGGTTCAGCCTCAAAGTGGTGATGTTTTCCACAAAAAACTCCAGGAAACTAAAACCAATTTATTAGAAATCAAGACAACTGAAAACTGATACTGAGACCGATCAAAAACGATGGAATAAGTACCATTTACTCAAGTACTGTTCTTAGTAACAATTTTCCAGGTACATCATTTGAGTATTTCCATTTTCTGCTACTTTGTACTTACTCTCCATTACATTTATTTGATAAATGAAGTTGTTTAGTTTCAGATTATTCAGTGTTTATAGGCAATAAATTGCCATACAGACTTTATAATCCAGTAGTCCACTTCCTGTTTCTACTGCGCCTGATTGACCCGAAAACTAAAGAAAGTAAAGTTGGAATTAAACACTGTAAAGTATAAATTATTAAGAGTTTATCAGTAACAACGCTGGTTAAAATACCTACTACATAACACTAACTATGTAACACTACCAGCTGTGAAGAAAATAAGTGTCTTTAGTTGCTAAAAGTTCCAATTTCTTCATCAGCTGGTTACTAACTGCGTCATTAACAATCTAAAAGTACTTAAAAAACAAAACAAAGAGGTTAAAGGTTGTGAAGAGCTTTTAAAGAGTGTTTTAACATCGTATGTCGTCACTTAATTCAATAGAAATGTCAAATATACTGATTAATTTAGCTTTTAATATCTAAACTATCAGTTTCAGCTCCTCAACATTGAAACTGACAGAAATGTATCGGCATATTTCAGTGTCATTCTCATCCGTCTGCATTCCTGTCATCACTCCTCCTTTTCCTTCCTCTTCCCTCCTTTAAACTCCTGTTTCTTGATTGTTCACCTTCATCCCCGCCCGACTCCACCAGCCTCGTCCTCTCCCCTCCACATCGCCTGCTTTCTTTTCGTCTCCTGTCTATTTGTTCAGCCGTAAGCAGCTGAGTAGCTTTTAATGAGCTCTTTGATGAACGTCTCTCGTTAGCTGGAAGGAGGGATGGAGGGGTGTGAGGATGGAGGAGAGGCTACTCTCCATTCTGTGTCCATACTTTGTCTCTCCTTCACCTCCTTTTCACCTTTGTTCCTTCTTCTTGTTTCCCATCCACCGTCACTTCACTGCTCCATCCCTCCATCATGCTCTCGTCTCTTCTTCTTGTCCTTCCATCACTTTGAATCCTTCTCAGTCCTTTCCTTTTTATTACTTCCTTTCCTCACTTTCCCCTCCTTTCCTCAACTCTTTTCCTTTTCTTGACTTGACCTGACCTCCCTCTGTTTTGTTTTCTCCTCTTTACCTCCCATTAATTTTTGTTCCTTACCTCTTCTCCTTACTCCCCTTCTTTCTGTCCTTTTGTTTTCTTTCCTCTCCTTTTATTTTTTCTTATACATCCTTCCCTTGTCTTTCTTCTTCCCTATCATTTCCCTTCTTTGTATTTATTCTTCTTTTCTTTAATTCCTCTCCTCTCCTCTCATTTAATTTCCCAACCTATCTTCAACCTTTCCTTTCTTTTCTATCTCTTTTTCACTCTACTTTCCATTCCTGTTCCTCACCTCACCTGTCCTTTCATTTCCCTTCCTTTCCTTCCTCACCCTTCTTCAACCTTTCCTGTCCTTCTCTTTTTCACCCTCCTTTCCTTTCCTTTCCTTTCCTTTCCTTTCCTTTCCTCACCTTCTTCAACCTTTCCTTTCCAATCCTTTCCTTTCTTTTCCTTTTCTTTCCTATCCTTTCCTTTCCTCACCCTTCTTCAACCTTTCCTGACCTTATCTTTTTCACCCTCCTTTCCTTTCCTTTCCTTTCTATTCCATTCCTCAACCTCTCCTTTCCTCTCCTTTCTTTCATTCCTCTCCTTTCTTCTCCTATCTCGCCTCCTCTCTCTCCCTCCCTCCCTCCCTCCTTCCCTCCTCTGTGCCTCAGGCTAATGGTTCCCAGTTGTCTGTACTGAACTCTGAAACGACACCCGTCCTGTCAGACAGACCTACCTGTGTGTTTGTGTGTGTGTCAGTCAGCCCGGGTTCACGACATGTAAATAGAATTAGCCTATTTCACGCTCAATCTCAGCCTATGATAACTGACCCCTGGGGCTGTGTGTGTGTCTGTGTGTGTGTGTGTGTGTGTGTGTGTGTGTGTGTGTGTGTGTGTCGTACTGGAGGATATCCGGCCGGTCGTAGGTGTGTGTTTCTCGAACATATGTGCTCGCACGTGTGCGCCGGGTGTGTAATTTGATTTCCCTTTGAGGTGAGCGCTGCTGCCTCCTGAATGAACTGCTGCTCCAGACTCTTTCCTGACGCTCACTCGCAGCTACAATGGGATCGTTCTGCTGCTGTCGTGTTTGTTATATAAGATTAGATGAATTTTATGGATCTCCGAGGGGGAGAACAGTTTATTACAGTGGCGCGGCGGGTCGAACGGCCGCCTGGGGAACAAACACAGGAAATTGTATTAAAGTATGTCGCTTTAATGACGAGATTACTTAATGAAATTGTTTCTTAATGAAAGCCAATCGATTAAACTAATGTGTCTGGTTGTGTGTTTTTCAAATTTTGCCAGACTAAGTTGATTTTTTTTTTTTTTTATTGTCTGGATTTGGTGTTCCAGGAAAAAAGGAAACAGAATTTGAACATTTTCCAGAATTTTTACAAAACGACTCGCCGCCTACATCTTGTTATTATTCATCATATCTTTGTCTGAAGTGTTGTTTCTCCAGCTGTACGGGAAACCAGTCTGTTAACCTTCGTTAAGATTAGGGTTATCTGCCTGCTTCTTGTTTGTCATTATGAAAACACAGTTTGGACCTGATTAACTACTGTAGAAGTTGAGCTACTGGTCAATATGTTAGCAGTCGGTCACAACACTTCTTTAGATTCTGTCTTCATGGTGCTGTTTATAATATCCGCCTGTCAGAGTTGTTATCATTTCATACATTAATTGACAACATAGCATACTAGCCAGCTTCCAAACTATTTACCTGTGGAAGCTTGTTAGCCTAATCGCTGATGTAGTAAACAATGTAGTTCATCCATGAGGCATGTGAATTGTCCTTCGGCTGCTGTGATGTGCAATAATGGATTTCTCATTTCTAATTCTTAGTTTCAGAACTAATGAATGGGTCTTTTAATCTATAACATGTCTAGAGGGGAAAAAAAAAAAAAGCTAATCACAATTCATCACATCTAAAACCCGAAAATTCAGAAGACGACTCAGCAAATTGTTAGTTGAAAGAAGCTGGAACGAGCAAATGTTTTGAGATTTTTGTTTAAGATACGATTTGAAATGATGAATCTGTTGTCAAACATCGCAATCAGTAAAGTGAATGATCGATTAGCAGCTCAATCATCAAGTTGTCAACCAACTAATTGATCTCTGGCTCTGAGGAGATCCGCTTGTTGTAGCGATCCCACTGGAATGAAGTGATGTTGCGTCACATTCTGCGGTTTTAAAAGCTTCTTGACTTGATTATTTTCATTAAAAGTCATTAAAAATGAACTCTTATGGGGATAAACATAAATTGGGGCAATGGATAAAGAAATAATCCCTATTTTTGACGGGAAGTTTTAAAGTTTAAATGAAATTTTGAAGTGCTTTTCATGCCAGAACACAATGGAACACTTTAAATTCAGGTCAAACTCTCCGAGCTCAGATTTGTGGGAAACTCATGTTGATGATTTATTCACGGCGGAGGAAGACGACGTACACAACCAAAGTAACACAGAGACACACGGTCACATATGTGCGAGTGGAGCTGTGTAAACACACACTGCAATTATATGATTATAGCAGATTCACACCAACACTTAAAGCCATAAACATTACACATAATTACACACGTGTTTGTCTGATTGTGTGTATATTTGCACACGGCGGGTGTAAACAGGCGTGTCCTGCTCTCATTGTGTGATAGGATGAAGGTATTTAAAGATGCAGGGCTGGAATAGAAGCACTGCTGTTTGAAGGTGTGTGTGTCTGTGTGTGTCTGTCTGTGTGTGTGTGTGTGTGTGTTTGTGTGAGCCAGACGCATCAAAGTCCCGTCAGGATTGATTAGCGTAATCAGGCGCTGCGGTAAAACATGCACTTCCTTTTTTGCTTTTCAGTCTTTATTTTTACTAGCGAGGGACAGAAAAGAAAGAAAGAAAGAAAGTTTTGTTTCCTTGTGATCTCAACATGTCGTGAAATCTGTGTTAATGGAATTCAGGACGAGGAAATGAAATAATAATGGAAGCGAAATTGAGTTATTTCATCATTAGGGGCAAAACAAAACAGTTTTCTCGCGGTGGATTTGTTTAATTTCACCCCGCGCTCTCCGTTTGTTCCCCCCGCGGCACTTCTTTCAAGCTCTACCTCATTTTCGGCTCGTTCCCTTCATCCCCCCCCTTTTCTTCTTCTTTTGCTTCATTGGCCTGGAATGCAGACGTCGGGGTCGAGACGGAGGCCGCGGCCGGTCGCTGAGATCAGACACACACGGTCGCGCAAACACATGTTTTCCTTTCTGTATTAATGCGTTGTCATGTACTTCCTCATCCGCCGCTTTTATTCTTATTATGCTACTTCATCATTCTGACTGCACCTGAACGCAGCGCGCTACATTAACGATGACTCTCACGTGAACTCTGATCACCGCCGTGTGTGTGTGCATCAATTAATGCTCGAGTTTCAGGCTCGCATGTGTCAGACGGTGCACCTTTGGTTCATACTTGTGTGTGTGTGTGTGTGTGTGTGTGTGTGTGTGTGTGTGTTGTTGGAGGGGTTTAGTTGGGTTTTGCCGATCGGGTCCAGTGTCCAAACGACTGAACCAGCATTCGTCAGGTGGAGAGAACGAGCAGCATGTTTGCTAGTTAGCAGGAGCTAATGTCTTGTTGTGTTGTACGAGAGTTTGAACATCCGCAAATAAAACCAGAGCTCTATCATTTGAGTGTACCGTCCCTTTAAAATATCTTCACTTGCTCTGACTGAGGTTCCAGCATTGATTCATCAAAGGTTTTCTTCTTCTTACATTCAACCTGTACAGGAAGTGATGCTCTTTACATTTCTGGAGAGAGAAGAAGAAGAAGATGTGTGTCTCCCAGGAAGAGATGAAATGTATAAGAGACCTCACTCATCTCTTCTTCCCTCTTCCTCCCTCTTTCTCCCTCCTCCTCCCTCTCAGGGTAAAGTGGCCCAGACGGCCTGCATGTCGGCCTGCAAACACATCTCCACCTCCCTGATGCAGCTGCTGCTCGACCCGGAGGTCCGACAGATCTCCATGGGAGCTCTGCACCAGATCCACACCGACGTCAAGGAGTGCGAGAGTGAGTGTCGACTTCTCCTCCACCCCATCAGTGATTCATTTACCGTAACGTCCCTCCTCCCTCAGTTCTTCCTTCGTCTTCAGTCTTCATTGCTTTCACTTTTATTCCCTTTTCTGCTCTATAAATCTGTTTTTCTTTCACTTCTACTTTCCCTTCTTCACATATTTTGTCCTAATCTCAATCTTTTTCTACACACGCGTTAACAGTCACATCCAGAAATGCAGACGCAAAGTCAGAGAGTGTATTTGAGCATCGATGCAATGTAGTCAAGTGCATTTACCAAAGTATTGTCCTATTCTTTATATTCCCACTTCAAATCCACCAAATATTGTACATTTACGCCTGTAGTTTAGTTACTAGTAGTCAGAGCCAGAGTAGTTATTTTATTTCATCAGCAATCACATTTAAAAATAAAAGAACGAAAGCCGATTTCAACAGTCAGAAAAATGCTGAATGTGGCTGAACTGAACAACTCGGATCTAATTAATGAATGTTAATATATGAAATGTTTACTTTAAGTACTATTTGTACTACTACTAAGTAATATTTAAACATATCTCTTTACTTTCACTCACTTTCAAGACTTTGGGTACTTTATTCAACGCTGTATTAAAGTATATTTATTACAAATAGCCGTCGCTCTGTACAGAAGTTTATGGCGCGTTAGAACAAGGTGGATTTAGGGGAAGTGCATCACACCAAGAGCTGCTTTTACAATAAGCTCGCCGTGCGTGCAGTTTGCATTTGAAGGCACAGGGGGCGCTATGGATCAACCGGTCACATGTTGAGGGGAGAGCGTCTCTTATAACTTCTGAAAATCTTCACTTCTTCTTCTCTTATGGCTCTTTTTCTTTCCTTTCCTTCACCTCTCCTCTCCCCACTCTTGCCACCGTCTTTTCCCCCCTCTCCATCCCTCCTCCGCATCCGATCCTCGTCGCCTTTTCCTCTTCCTCCCTCCCTCACCCATCCCTCCATCCCTCCATCCCTCTCCCCTCCCCGAGTTTGGCTTGTTTTTTGACAGCGCTCGCAGATAAAGGAGGCGGGGAGGAATGAAAGAGTGCGAGGCGTTGTTGGCTCAGTTTTTACATGATCAAGGTTCTTAGAGTCACAGCGCGGGTTGCACGGTGTGTGTGTTTGTGTGTGTGTGTGTGTGTGTGTGTGTGTGTGTGTTTGTGTGTGTGACGTGATGCGCAGCGACATCCGTGCAGTGCTGTGGAGGGGTTAGGAGGTTACGGAGTTACTTATTCAGGGCAGACGGAGGCCTCGGGTGGAGGAGGAGGAGGAGGGGGAGGAGGGGGGAGGAGGGGGGGGGCGGCGAGGGTACAGAAAAGAAGAGGCGACGGGTGAAATGGAAAGAGGCGAAAAATTTGAGGGATGTGAAGAATTCAAAAGGGTGGAGGGGGACAGACGGAGGAGGAAACCGCGAGACGGAGAGCGAGGAGGTGGGGATGGGAAAGAGGGATTAGGTTTAAAAAGGGGGGGAAAGGGATGAATGGAGGATAGAAGAGAAAGCGGCGAGAGGAACAGGAACAAGGGATTAACGAGGAGGGGTGAAATGAAAAGTGCAAGGTGGATGGACGGATGAAAGGGAGGATGGGACGGAGGGGATTAGAATAAGTATATGAAATGGAATAAAGCGTTTTTGAATGATTATAAAATGAGCGAGAGCGACGGATTCAGTCTGAGGCAGGTGAAATGAAAAAACGGAGAGCAAGAGGAAGAGAGCGACGGAGGGATGATGTGACGGAGAAAAGAGCGACAGGGTCACGAAGAGGTGGAAGTGAGAAAGAAAATGGATGAACAGAACGCGCATGAAGGAGGAAGAAGGGTTGAAAAAGACAGAGGAAGAGACACAGAAAGAAAACAGGGGGTTAATAAAAGACTGGAGAGAGATTGAACATTAATAAACCAACAAGAGGTTTGAAGAAAAAGCAAACTGGGAGAGGATTAAATGGAAAAAAAGAGGCTGATACAGAAGGATGAAAGAGGTCAGAGAAAATGGGATTAAACCAAAAAAAAAGGGTGTGAAATTAAAAAATACAATGAAAGTACACAAGAAGGAAAGATACATGGATGAGAGGAGGGATTAGAGGGATATTAATGGAGGAGGAAGTGAGGGAGGGACGAGGAGGAGGAATCAGAGATCAAATGGAAGGAGGTGACGGGGAAATGGACACCATCAGGAAGGTCTGTTTCATTCATTCAACCGTTACAGGTGGAAAACGGCAACAAATCAAAAGGATAGTCACGAGACATTGAGGCAGCTTTGAAAAGGAGAATAAGTCAAAGAAAGAAGCAACAGTCTCTCGTCTGAAATGTTTACAGAGTTCTGATTGTGACCGTCTGAGAGAACGAGGTTGGTTTTATGAGTCACAGGCGATCTCTCTCCGACCTCGTCCAGGTCGTTTCTGAGCTCAAACGGAACAAAACCATCAGGAGACGCTCGTACGGATCGTTGTTAAAGTTTAAAAGACCTTTTTTTCGTCGTGAAGATTGGTAGAAAAGATGTGTAATGAAGGACGTGAATATGGAGAGAGTGAGAAAGGTGAATGAGGGGGAAAATGTAGCAGTTAGCACGCGAAGGTTTGGTTTAGAGAACAGGATGAAAGGTTAGTTTAGCCGATAGCTTCACTGTTCGTGTGTGTGTGTGTGTGTGTGTGTGTGTGTCTCACGGGGGTCACTGAAGATGGCAGGCGTGTAATCAGTGCGTTGGTGTGTCTGTGTGTGTGTGTGTGTGTGTGTGTGTGTGTGTGTGTGTGTCCCGAGGTGAAAAAAGAGATTAGCCACAGGCCTGCTCTCCCCTCTCTGAGCGGCACTCCTCTTTTCTCTCGTTCCCTCGCTCAGAATACCAGTCGGCTTGTTTACGGGCGCCAACTGACGCCAAGACCCCAGCTCACACTCCGTACGACCCCGACACACACACACTTACACACACACACACACATACAATCACGCACACACGGGCGGCACCCCGGGTTCAAAATCCAACAGTCCTCAACTGTTCTCAAACATGCGGGCGAAGCGCTGTACAAACAACAAATAAACACACACACACACACACACACACTCTTTCTCAACAAGACCCAGCGACATGACTCTAACACCCTGCCCTCCCCTTTCCCTGCCCTCCTCCTCCCCCCCCTCCCTCCCTCCCTCCCTCCCTCCCTCCTCCTCCTCCCCAGGCTGTCATTTGTCTGCCAATCTATCCCGATGCATAGCGAATCCGACCAGGTCTTTTATTATTCCGTTTTTCACCCTCTTCTTTTTCCTCCTCCTCCTCTCTTCCCTCTCTCCGGGGGTGGACTGGGGGGGGGGCGGGTTTGTATTTTCCCACAGGTTTTGCCAGAGCCGGCCCGGTCGCAGGCTTCCAGGGTGACACGTTGCTTCTGGCCTTCAGTGACTTGAGACAAGTAGGTCTTTGTCTCCCTCGTGGTCCTCTCTCCTTCGTTTTCTTCTTTCTCTGTTTTTTTTTTTTTTCTTCTCTCCACTATCTTTTTTCTACCTCCTCCTCCTCCTCCCCACCCAGCGTCCTTTTCATCCTTCCTCCCATCTTCCCTCACACCCCCCTCAAGACGTCCTCCTCCTCCTCCTCGTCTTCCTCCTTCATTTGGTTTTCTGATTTCTTTTGTTTTGTCTCTCACTTATTTTTCCACAACAGTCTCCCTCTGCATCTCATCACAAGTCTGATGAAGAAGGTCAGACGAAGGTCTATTTCACCACTTAAAACTCCTTATCAATATCAATATCAATCATACTCGTGTTATTCTAATATGATGAATAACTGTGGAAAACATCTGTTTGTACTCACTTTCTGATGAGTGCGGCTACGTGTCAGGCAATTAATCAGTTGGTCTATTAAAAAATATTATCACAGTTCCTCTGAACCCGAAAGATTCTCATTTACTGTCAGAACTTAGAAGGAAAAGCAGCAAATCGTCACATTTACGAAGATGACACCAGGAAATGTTTGACACTTTTTCTTGAAAAATGACCGAAACGATTAATCGACTGTCAGAATAGTTGGAAGACTCATTTTCTTTCGATCAGCTAATCTATGAATTGACTGATTGTTACACCTCAGGGACCCGGACACAACCGACCAAAATAAAATATCTTGCTTTATTGACAAAAACTTGCACTTGATTTCAATCTGATCTCAATGGCGGAGTCCGCCACCGATCCAACGTGCTCAGCTGGCCAAAAAGCTGCTGACGACAGTTGACTGGTGCCAACGATGCGGGACAAACCACAACAACTAGACGACCATCGACGGCTGACCGTTACATTCTCACACTAGTTTAATCCTGCATTTATTTTATCTGCAGTGTAAGATGAAGCTGAAATGTTCTAACTGAGCAGAACGTCCCACCCTCCACCAACAGACTGGAACTATGACGCTTCAGTAGCTTTGATATCTTGTCAAACACTCATCCAACGTTTACTATGTCGAAATGTTGCGGTAATTCTACACATCAGCTCAGGATGACTTCATCAGCCCCTACGGGCCGACCTGGGTCCTCGGACCTGATATTGAGAAACGTTTTGAGTTCAGGAAGTGGACCCGTCTCTGCGCTGGGAGCGTCTTGTTTTGGGGTCCTGGGAAAAACGGAGCAGAACCAGCCGGAGGAGGGACAGAACTGGACGTCTCCGCTGTGTTCTGCTGGAGAATACAGGATGTTGGGCGGTGTGTGTGTGTGTGTGTGTGTGCGCGCGCGCAGTATTTCGACTTTTTTTTTTTTTGCGAAAAAAGCGTTTGGCAGGGAAGTGCGTACGTGCGTGAAAGCGCGTGCGAACGATCTCGCCATCGATGTTTTCGAGCGTTTTTTCTTTTCTGGAGAGACTTCGGTTCGTGTTTGTGTGTCGGTCATCGCCGTTGAGTGTGTGTGTGTGTGTGTGTCTGTGTGTGTGTGTGTGTGTCATCGTTGTGAATGTGTGAACCAGGGCGGAGAGCCCAAGCGAGAGTTGTGTGTGGCTTTCTGGCTTCGCTGTGTGTGTGTGTTTGTTTGAAAGTGAGTGTGTGAAACTGAGCGTAGAAGCGGGTGCATGTGTGTATATGTGTGTGTGTGTGTGTGTGTGTGTATATGTGTGTGTGTGTGTGTATATGTGTGTGTGTGTGTGTGTGTCCGTTTGTGTGTCATCGCAGTGAATGTGTGAAACAGGGCGGAGAGCGACTCAGAGTTTGTGTGTCTGCCCGTCTTTGATGCGCATGCTCGTGTGTGTGTGTGTGTGTGTGTGTTTGTCGTAGTTGTTGTGGAGTGTGTGAAAGTGGGTGGAAAGTGTGTGTCTCTATTTTTGTGTGTGTGTGTGTGTGTGCGTGACAGCGGATGACGGATGGGCCGGCAGGACGGAGCAGGGGACGATGAATGAGGTGACAGACAGAGACGGATAGCCCTTTATCCCTCCGTCACAATCCCTCTTTCTCTCTCCCTCTCTTCTCTTTCTCCGCCTGTCGGGATGATGCAGTGCCTCTTGTTCTCTCGCTCGGAGGAGGAGAAGGAAGGGGGGAAGATGGGGAGAAGGAGAAAAGAAAAAAATTGCATTCATCCGGCATCGATGTTTACTTCAAACCCCCTCCTCCTCCTCCTCCTCCTCCTCCTCTCTCCTCCACTCTTTTCCCACTTTTGCTCCCCATCTTCCTCCCGTTTCCATCCCCTCCTCCCTTTTTGTTGATCAGAATCAGTTGACTCCATCGCTCCTTTTGGAGTTATTCAGCCTCCTTTTGCTTCTTTTATTTCTATTGTTTTGGTTTTTTTCGGCCCTCATTCTTATCATATCAAAAGAATTCCTCTCCGCCCCCCCCGATACGCGCTTTCATACGTAAGTCTCCGTTGCGTACACATCTGCCCTCGGCGCATCTTTTTGTGAGCGCGTGACATCCGCATTCTTTCAGGTAAATTTGTCATCTTCGTCGTGTCGACATGCGTGCTCATACGTGATGCTTCCTGAGTGTGTGTGTGTGTGTGTGTGTGTGTGTGCGTGCGTCTTTGTGTGTGTGACCCAGTGGTGAATGGTCGATAAATCACGCTGACGGGGCCGTTTGTTGTGTGGTCGGGTCCCGGTGTTCTGGAAGGTTCCGGGGTCCTGGGACAGGGCCGAGACAGGAGTTCCCCCAGGACACACACACACACTTTCACACATTCACACACACACATGCGCTTCCTTAGATACTTCGATGGACACACACAGCGAGTGAGATGAAAACGTGGTTTGTCTCCAAGGAGGCTGAAGACGCAGAATCAAGAGCAGCGACGTCAGAGAAATGTTATTCACTGTGATGTTTTCACCTTGTTTACATCACTTTCACACTCAACCACACATAAAGAGCTGCAGCGAGTCGTCAAATGAAAATTGATTGCCTACATTTTTAGGATAATCAATCAAAAAATGCTATTTTTCCGAGAAAAATGGTGGCTCCAGCTTCTTAAATGTGAGGATTTGCTTCTTATCTTTGTCATTAATGAAAACAAATGGAACGTCTTTTGGATTTTAGACAGACAGACAAAGTTTTAAAGGGCTGCTAGTGACTTAACTACTTTAATTGTTGATTAATCTGCCAGAAAATGGGGAAAAACGTTGCTCAAAGCCCAGGAAGAAGTCCTCAGATGTCAAAAATATTCAGTTTACTGTCAAAGAGGAGGAAAGAAAACAGAAAATATTCACATTTATGAAGCTGGAATCATAAAATTTTGACTGTTTTTTCTTCTTAGATAATTACTCAAACCGAATTGAGTATGAAAATGATTGATTTCAAACATTTTAGAAACAAGACAGCCGATTTATAGTGGAAGCAACTGTTGGTTGTAGCCGTAATACTGTCAAAAACAATAATGTAGGTGTGTTGATACAGAATCTGAGTGTTTTATTTTCCATACCAGAGAAAAATGTTAAATTCATCAGTGTTTTATTTCATAAGCCTTAAAAGTTCCTCACCACAAAACAAACACAGCCTGAAATCAGCTAAAAATTCTGTTTTTAATCAGAAATATCTGATCAGACAAATCAGGAACTGAGCCTGAGGATCGATGTCGCCTCTTGGTACTCTGACAGGTTTCAGTACCCAGTGCTGCAGACACAAACCGCTCGCTGCCCACAAAGTATTCAGGTTCCATACCAGCTCCGAGTATCGTCCTGTTCCTCCTCCGGCAGAGTCTGAACGTCTTTCCATTTGTCTTCCCCCCAAAAAAACAGAGACTCTCGCTGCTTTAACAGATGGGAAAGTTCTCAAGTTCCTCTTGCATGAGATAAACATAGCAGCGTCCCAATTCCATACCAACACTGTGAAGTATACCGTGTATTAGTCTGCAGATTATACAGCTTTTTGTCCTTTTATTACTGTTCTGCTTTGGACGGCTGCTGTCAGCGTGTGGCTGTTTTATTTTCCTTTGCATGTCATTGAGTTGTTCGACAGTAACATCCATCAACACCCCTCAAAGAATCTGCCAAAACGCCGCTGGTGATTCAACCTCATTGGCCCGAACACAAGACCATATTTTCATTCTAGAAATTACAATTGAAAAGGTCGAGGTTGGATTATTTTTAAGGACTAGACATCGAATATTCACTTTTTTACATGCTTAATGTTGCGTGGCTGGTTTGAAAGTGGTTCATATCTTCGATCTCCTTCCAAAGACAGATGTTGGAAAAGGGAAGTTGTCTTGTAATGAAAGATTTCTTTTGGGTTCGGTGCAGCGCTGAGAAACACAATCTACAATCCGCTGAAGTTCATTCGTTGCCAGTTAAAACCGTACGGAGGCGGCAGTCAACAAACTTGCCAGCATGTTTGGCAATTTTTCTTTCGCCCATCACTAGTTCCCGAAAACCTTTTTAAAGGAGACGCAGTTCATTCCAGCCTCAGACATCTACACGTTGTACCGGAATGACTACATGGATAAACAGAGCAGAAATCAGCGCTTTGGACCGAACTGTGTCCAACTCGGTGGGAATCAAAGCCCCTGTCAGAACTGTCTGTTCAGTCTGGCTACGGACTTGATCTCCTGTTTATGTTGAGCTCCAACATCAGATGTCTGGTTCACTATTTTCTGTTATCAATCCAGAATCTTGTCTGTAGCCTCTACCTCAAAATATGTCCAGAGTGTTTCTAAAAAGTGAAACCACTGGATGTTTTAGCGAGACCTCTGGACGACGTCCATCCATGTTTGTGGCGCAACAATCCGATATTTTGAGAGGAAGTCGGGCAGCTGAACCTAAACAAACGTAAACAGGTTTGAAGTTATCTGTGGTACAGAAATGTACTTTGCCAATATTAATTCTGTCAATTGAAGTGTTCAAAACACAAAGATTACACAATATGAAATGGAAATAAACAATCAAATCAATCGGTTCTAATAACGTTGGTGAACGTCATATTTTAAGTGATGTGAGGAAAATGTAGGACACATACACGGCAAAAAACTCAAGCTACCAAGTGTATTTGTCGAAGTTCTAGTCGGAATACACTCTAATAAAAAAACACTCTCTTTACACTTAATAAAAGACACAACTGTGGCACTCAGTAGAGTGCATACCTCCTCCGAGGCCCAAACGAAACCCTGGAACGCAATCATGCCTGATCCAATACAAGAGAAAACATGATTTCATTTTCTAGATCCAGATTTTCATTTAGATCTGATCGCTGACTATTTTTTAAATTAACATTTAGGCATCATTCCCTGAGAAATGATCGAAAATGGAGAAAAATGTAACAGTGTTAAAGAAAGTGAAAAAAATAGAAACCGATCAGCCATCAAACTAAAAAACAAACCAGAAAACCAACAAACCAAATGTTTAAAATGACTTTTCCTCCATGTAGATGTCACCTGACTATCACCTCGTGCTCGCTAGTTTTAACTGAATTCACCTAATTAATACAACACACCCGTGACCCGTTCACCCTGTTGTTACACTGAACTTTCTCCTGGTTCCTCCTGCGTCAGTCAGTCGGACTTTCACAGTTCTGACCAAATATCTCAGACTGGAGAAGGAAAAAAAAAGGCTGAATCACTGTAACAAGCTTATCTGAGCTGTCAGCAGCGATCTCCTGTTCTCTGCAATTGCTAAATAATTTGGTGAGAGTAGGAGGTTGGTGTTGTGTGTGTGTGTGTGTGTGTGTGCGTGTGTGTGTGTGCGTGTGTGTGTGTGCCCTTCCCCACAGATCCTATCAATCCTCCTATATTTAGAACATTCAGAAGTCTGTGGTTACTTCAAACCTTTGGCTGGCCCTCGTGTGTGTGTCGGTGTGTGTGTCAGTGTCGGTGTGTGTGTCGGTGTGTGTGTGTGTGTGTGTGTGTCAGTGTCGGTGTGTGTGTCGGTGTGTGTGTGTGTGTGTGTGTGTCAGTGTCGGTGTGTGTGTGTTGCGGTGTGGCGTCCCCCCAGAAAAACGCTTGCAACAGTAGAGTTCCACTCATCCCCTTCTCCACTCATTCAGACGCCAGGCATTCTTCCACCTTCGGCCCAGTCCTGTGCGTGTGTGTGTGTGTGTGTGTGCGTGTGTGTGTGTGTGTGTGTGTGTGTGTGTGTGTGTGTGTGCGTGCGTGTGTGCGTGCGTGTGTGTGTGTGCGTGCGTGTGTCTTTTGTCATTGATTGGTCGAGGGTTCATTCCTCTGGTTGACCACAGACAGTCAGATTCCATCCATTCATCATGTCATCTCTCCTCTCTCTCTTACGTCTGCGTCTCCAGTTTGCTGGACGTTAACTGTTTTCTTCTTTCTCTTCTGTCACCTTAAATTCTCCTCACTTCTCTTCTCACCCAATATTTAAATTTCTCCTCCCTTCTCCTCTTGTATTCTGTCGTTTCCTTCCTCTCTCCATCCTCTCTTAAGCAGTTCCTTCCTATTCTCTTCTCCCCCTAGCACTATCACTGCCATCTCCTCTCCCCTCATTCCTAATCCCCTTTACTTCGTCTTTTCTCCTTTCACCTCCTAATTTTTCTCCTGTTCGTTATGGTCTTCCCTTACTGTCAATTTCTTCCTCTCCTCTCCACATCATTATTTTCCTCAATTACCTCTTTAACCCTCCTTAATTTCCTTTCCTCTCTCAATCCTCCTTCCTTTTCTCTCGCTTCTTTCCTCTCTCTAGCTTTCCCTCTTTCCTTTCCTTTCCTTTTCTTCCCTGTCTTCTCACCCTTTTTTGTCTCTCCATCTCCTCTTTCCTTTCCTTTCATTTCCTTTCCTCTCTCCATCTTTCCTTTCCTCTCCTCTCCTTTCCTTTCCTTTCCTTTCCTCTCATTTCCTTTCCTTTCCTCTCTCTACCTTAACTCTCCTTAATTTCTTTGCCTTCCTCTCCTTTCTTCTCTCCATCTTTCCTCTCTCTTTTCCTTTGCATTCCTTTTCTTTAATTTCTTCTCTCCCCCTTTCTCCATCTCTCCTTCCCTTTCCTTTCCTTTCCTTATTGTCCTTTCCTTTCCTTTCTTCTCTCAATCTTTCCTCTCTCCATCTCTCCTTTCCTTTCCTTTTATTTCCTTCCCTCTCGCCATCTTTCCTTTCCTTCCTCTCCTCTCCTCTCCTCTCCTTTCCTTTCCTTTCCTTTCCTCTCCTCTCCTCTCCTCTCCTCTCCTCTCCTTTCTTTCCTTTCCTTTCCTTTCCTTTCTCTTCCTTTCCTCTCCTCTCCTACACTAACTGCATTTCATTGGTCACGCGCACACACGTTTGCTTTGAGAGCTGGTGTGTGTGTGTGTCTGTGTCTGTGTCTGTGTCTGTGTGTGTGTGTGTGTCTGTGTCTGTGTCTGTGTGTGTGTGTGTGTGTGTGTGTGTGTGGGTGTGTGTGTGTGTGTTGTGTGTGCGTGTGTGTGTGTGTGTGTGTGTCCCAGCCGTTACCTCACGAGGCTTCCCTCTCGCTCTCCAAGAGCAACATGTCACAGCATGACAACTGCTCCCCTCATCCCGAGTCTGTGTGTGTGCAGATTGACCGGCGTGGCCAGTAGCGATTATCCAGTGACAGGAAACCAGATTCTCCCTCTCTGCTCGTGTGTGTGTGTGTGTGTGTGTGTTGTGGTGTGTGTGTGTGTGTGTGTGTGTGGTGTGGTGTGTGTGTGTGTGTGTGTGTGTGTGTGTGTGTGTGTGTGGAGGTAATAGACAGGCTAAGGGATGAGATGAGGCCCAGTGGGAGAGGAAACCTCCATCTCACCTCCTCGTAACCCAGACTAACGAGGCAGCGATTGGAGCGATGGAGGATGGTTGGAAAAAAGGGGTGGAATGTATGGAGGCATATTTTTAGGGAAAAATACCGGCTAAACGTAACAATACGTTCAAAACGTCCAGCTTAATGAGTTTTCCGAACGTTATATTTTGACTTTTTTGACACTGGTTGTTCGATTAGAGAGCCACACACTCTCTTTAGATTTCAACCTGTCCTGAATGCGTCATACTTCGCATGAAATGTTTATTTGTAGCCCCAAAAAATCTCCTGGCATCCATACAAATGTGGGACAAAGTGGAGAACCAGCTGCTAACATTCAAATTGAGCAACAAAAGTGATTAAAGATACAATAGAGTGACGGTTTGAGTGTCAAATAGGGCTGAACATCAGATTGTGTTGGGAGTATTTTGACAGATTTGGCAGTTTGAGTTATGATTTTAGTGAGACTGGTGACTCGTGCATTTTCACTGAAAAATATTTATAAAAGTGATTTATTTTGAGTTTCCTTATGACTATAATTTGTCGGCTGGGGCGTCTCTGTAGCACCACAATGCTTCATTTATATTAACATGCTGTGACACATTTTAGACCCTTGAATACATCAATAACTTTGATGCTCTTCTTCAATATTTGATCAAATTTGGCTCTGCGTAATAAGTGAACAGATAATATGTGAAAAAGACAAATTTGTAGAAAGACAAAGAGTCAAAAACTGGCTGCAATATATACAAAAATAATCCTGCTAAAGATGCAAACACAAGTGCACGTTTCCTCCTTTCCAAAACAAGCCGCGTGCTCTTTTTTCATCCTGGTACAGTATGAAAAACAACATGTACGGAGCAGGAAGCCTTCACTTCATTCTGCCAGAGTTTGTTTGTCACTTCATTGTTCCCGGTTCGAGTGCACATGCTACTTAGCGCTCCGCGCTTCCCTCCGCTCGCCCGACTCCCACTGAAAGACACGATGCACTCTTTCCAGGAAATAATCCCTCAAAATCCTATTGTCTCACAAACCAAACCCAACGTTGGCGTCGATGTTATCAGCTTTGCGATATATTACTCTAAGTCTCCTCAGTGTTGAGGCACCTGCCAGAGTTTGTTTTATGCCGTGAAATGAAGATAAATGGAGTTTAATTTCAGCTGCTGCCGAGCCCGTCGTGTGTCAGCGAGACTTATCTCCAAAAGGTTTGATGCAGTTTGTTTTTAGCCAAGTTTGACCTGAAGGCTACACCCAAACATGGAGATGAGGGAGGTTAGAGAGCAAAGCAGTGATGCAGGGGAGGAGAGGAGAGTGAAGGATGAGGAGGAGGGTAGTCGGAGGTGAAAACGAGGACAGGAAGAGATAGACGAGGTCACAGAGATGGAAGGAGGCAGAAAAATCTGCTACCGTCACATTCCTGAAGACTGTGGTCACAGCGGGGACAGCTGCAGCATGTGTTTGTTGGACCGTGTGTGTGTGACAGCGCCGGTTCAGGGAAGGTTCTGCTGACAAGACGTGGACCAACTGTACGCATGTGTGTGTGTGTGTGTGTGTGTGTGTGTGTGTGTGTCAGGGTTGAACCGCGGGACAGCGTCGGGTTCACCTCCGACCCTTCAACTCCTCGCCAGACATCAGACAAGATGAGGAAAGAAGGAGAGGGTCGAAGGGAAAGCAGGATAAATGCGGAGGAGGCGAAGAGAGAGAGAGGAAATCTGAAGAGAGAGGCTGTAAATGAGGGAGAAAGTGGAGTGAATCTAAAGATGACAGGAGGAGAAGGAGAAGCGAGGGGGGGGGGGGGAGAAAGAGCGTTCTGTCCAGATCCGAGACGAGAGGCGAAAAACAAGACATGAATGCGTGAAGATGTTGACGGAGCGCAGCAGAAAGCGAGGGATCGCGAGTGAAAGAGTGCAGTCAGGTGAAAGTGATACGGCGGACGTACAGGGTGGTCTCTCTCTCTCCCCCCGTCGCTCCCTGCGTCGCTCTACCTCTCTCCCCCTTCGCTCTCCTCGGGAGGCTGACACTTCCCTTCATGCGTTTGACCCGCTCACAGAAGGGGGGATGAATAGAGGAGTGGAGAGGGGTGAAAGAGCGGGGAAGAAAAGAGCGGCGAAGGGAGGATGAGCAGCAGACGGACATCTAAATGCTCGCCCCGCCGATCTATTGGAAGAGAGGGAGAGAGACACACACAACGCTCGGGCGCACACACAAACATGGATGCAAACGGTTTGAGTTCGGCTCTGAGTGGAGGAAAGCTTCCGTGCGTAGAAACATGAAATCGACTTCTAAAAACGTTTCGCTTTTGTCCGCTCCCGGCACAGAAGTGTTGGCGTGCGAGGTTTCCCGGTGGCCGAGAGATGTAACCATGCAACGGTGATGATGTCACGGGTTCAGATCTGGCCA